>NW_026729010.1:0-293421 GCF_030272615.1 Cryptomeria japonica | reverse complement strand
GACCATTCAACATCACCAATTCCTGGTAGGAAATTCTAAAAATAGAAGAATAGACCAATCGACCATTGACCATATTTGAATTTTTGACTATTGTCATTCTTAATTCATTTTAAGGTCAGCATCAATTGTCTTCTCATTGCCTCACACAAGTCATAATCTGCATTCTCTATAATCATCATGTAGGCGGCATGCACAATAGTCGATGGTACACTATTCATCCTACTAGAGTGGAATATCCGATAACCAATGACCATAGTTGCAAATCTAACCGCTAGATCTGCAATGTTGTTGATCGATATAGCATGACCATCAACGATGGTTAGAGTCAGTGCAATCATAGTCTCTTTTGAAATTGTCCTTAGTTTTGTTACTTTACCGATTTTCCAGAAACTAGTCACTGCATGAATTTCTTCCTTCGTGATTATGTGCGACCTATCAAGATACATATTCTCTCCATGTGCACGACTAAGGATAATCCTAACATTCTCTTCCTCAAAATCTTCAAGAAAATATGCCACATTATGAAAACCCTTTTCATAAACCCTAATGTATTCGGGTTTGATTTTCCCATTCTTATCACACAAAGGTTTGAGTTGTGAATAAATTGATAGTGATCCTAGATCCTCAATTTTATAGTCTATATAGTTGGATAAATCACCTTTGATCATCACACCATCAGAAACTTAAGACAATGCATTATATGATTCTATTTTATCTTATTCCATAGACACCATAGATTCAACAGTAATCATAAGTCTCTTTGCTAGTATAGACGATGCCATTCTGGATAATCTTGATTTGAGAGATTAAAAAAGAATACCTTATTATCTTCATGCTGGCAAGGTTTCCGATTGATCTCTCGAATGCACACCCATTTTGCCTTTTCTTATCTTCGAATCTGATTCAACTTTTGAACTGCAGCACAAATCCATTCACAATCAACTAACAATTCTTTGTTTCGATCTACAGGTGCTCAAAAACTCTTCTTCAAATGCAATTAGGGTAAACGTAACTCAGTAAAACTTTATTTTATAAACTTACCCACTGTATTAATTGCACAAATGATAGGGTAACAAACTCACCTATACTAATAGGTATATAACCGGTTGGTAATCCTTAGAAAATCGATAGATAAGAATATCAAGAATTCTCATAATACAACTTGAAATGAAAAAATATCTTACCATATATTCTTCAAGGGGTCCGAACGTAGGTTTACCACTATGCTCCCCTTAGGCTTGATGAAAAGCTCAGTTCTTAGGTGCAGGATTCTCCACACTAAGTGAAGGGTTAGATTCTTCTGTAGGCTTGTTCTCACTTTTCTTCTTTTAGATTTTGTTCATCTCCACTCTAGTTTCTTCAACATCAACCTTTTGCTTACCTTTTTGATCTTCATAGTGGTTAATCGGTTTGTTCTTCTTAGTTCTACAAAACTTAGCCATGTGTCCTAGTTTTTGACAATGATAGATGGCCATCCTAGATGCTCTCCAAGGTCCTGCATTACCTCTTCCAGTTCTCCTTCTGTAGTTCATAGCCACATGTCCATAATTATTGCAAATTGTGCAAATCAAATTTATTACCTTTTCCATCTCATATGGACTGAACCAGTTGACAAAGGCTTTTTTCTAGTTCATGTTTCTTCGATTGTCATAGGTCCTTCTCCAATCATTGATAGGTCTTGGATTCATGTGAGGTGTTGAATTGTTCACTCCATATTTGCATTCAACTAATCTATGTCCATAAATGTTGCATATGTAACAATGACCTTCAAATCTTCTAGACACATATCTAGCATTAGCATTATAGCTTGTGTTCACATTAGGTCTTCTTCTACACACATTAGTAGTACATCTAGGTTTGTGACAGATAAAGGAAATAGGTTTGAAAAATTTCTTACCAATAGGCTTCTTAGCCTTAGGAGAAGTTTTATCTTTATGTACGTTGCTCTTGGTACTGAATGATTCTCCTTTCTCAGATGTGTTGAATCTGAGTCCAGATGTGTCACCTTTCATCCTCTGAGATTGGATCTACTCATCCAGCATAGAAGAACTCTTATTAAATTTTTCAAGCTTCCTATTAGCCTCAATAATCTCTTTGGTAAGATATTCATTGTGCTTTGTTTGAGTCTCTCTCAGAGAAATTGCCATTTAAAGATCTAACTATAAAGATTATTTCTCTTCCTTCTCCTCATGCCAACATTCATGGAAAGATGCATTTTCCTGCTTGATCTTAGCAATCTCATGATCTCTCTCTTTGATTAGGTCTTCAGCTGCCCTCCTTGCTTCAAGTTCCCTCCTCAGATTTAGCTTTTCACCATTCAGTTTTACCACTTCTTCAACCAGTGCATCAATGTTGGCCTCATCGAAAGAACTATTGCCAGTGATATCCAATAGTTCCTCAATCAGTCACTCCTTATAACTTGTGAAGATTTAAATCTGCCCCTTAGGGTTTCAAGCTCTTCCTTGGTTGCATCGAGCACTCTAGCCATCTCTATATAACTCATATCTCCCATACTTGTTTTAGGGTTTCCTTCCAAGTGATTAATCCTTAAGGAATTTAGGCTCTGATGCCAATTTATAGACTTAGAAAGCATTGAGAGAGGGGGTGAATCAGTGATAGCAAAAACAATACCACTTTAAAGACAGACCGGTAAGAAAAATACACCAGTTTACTTAAAACTATGCATGCAACCCAAAGTGATATAAAAACATCCACAACAAGTAAAACATCCACCATAACACAAGTGTTTATATGTGGAAAACCCCACTAGGAAAAACCACGGTGAGATGGGAATCACAAGTTAACTATCTGCAGAAATAGGTAATTGACCGATTAAGGTCTACAAAGTGCTCTGCTAGGAGTGTATCCTATTAAAGATTCTAAAGCCCTGTTAGGAGCTATACTTGATTAAAGGTAGCACCTTGTTAGGAGTAACCTCAGTAGAGGATTTCAAACCCAAACTAATGGATCACCTAGTTAGAGGATTTGTACAAAGAAGCTTGTGAGAGCTTACTCGGTTAGGAGATTTAACTATTGTAGTGATAAGAAAACAACAGGTGGTATGATCTATAAATAGCACATATTGCTTGTATAGATCCTCTTCTCCTCACTCAATACTGCATCACTGACATACTCTGCAACTCCTTCAATAAATCACATCAACTCATCACTTGTATCTCACATCATAAAACTAGTTCATCACAATGTCATTTTATAGACATTAGATTTCATGTTGGCTCAAGAACCTCATCGCAATTTCCTAGGTTTAGTGTATCTTGATAATCTTACATAACACATCACACATTACTCCCAAATCCATCGATTAGAGATAACTCATCACGACGAGTGATAACTCATCACACACTTAGTGAGACCTATTGGAACATGGATAATGGTTGAGTGTTAACCACTTCCAACTCATAGACCGATTATCCTCCATTTGCCTCTTTATTGATCTCCAAAGTCTCTCCAAACTGGTGTCAGTGAAAATGACAAAAAACAATTGTCATTCATGCATATCCCGGTTGTTTACATATACCAGTTGGACCTCTCTATACAAATGATACTAGTTTGCAATACTAAGACTTAGGAGTACTACCTGTTTGTCTTAACTAAGATGACTATGACAATGTGAACATATGTGTGTATATGTGTCATCAATGACAACACATAAAGTCATCCAATATAAAAATCATGATCAAGCCAACAAGATGATGACTTTATGAATTGTTATATGGGTTATTATGATGTTATGTGCTCATTTGATAACTTATATCTATCTCTTTGTATTTGTTGTTAATACTCTCTTATGATGGTCTGAGGATATTTTATGATGTACTAACCCTAATTCTTGAAGTACGATCGATTATGATATTGCTTGATTGTTTGTGAGTGTCTTCTATTATCTTTGTGATAGGGATGATGTCACATCACTCATTACGAGTAGGATGTGTCATTATGATTCTCTATCACTTGCCTGTATTATATATGGTATATGTTGTATCGTGGCTTTGTGGATGCATGATTTGAAGGTACCAGACATAGAATCTACCTGGATTCACAGGTCTGAGTCTGTCTTATCCCAATGGCAAGTTGATTGAAGATGACACAAAATCCCATTCTACACTCTAGGTGTAAGATTGATTACCCTTGTTAGTCTTGCATGAGTTGTTGTTTAGTGTTGAGTGATCTCTTGGATGTGTTTTTGATGTAATGCTTGGAGTGTTATGTTATTCATTGATTTAGTTATTAATTGATTAAATGATTTTATATCATTGGATATTTATTATTTATTGTCTTTAAGAATTATTAATATTGTTATATAGCCTTTGATTATTTATTTATGGCTTTAATTTATTTATAGCCCTTGGTTTATTATATTTATTTATTAGGATTTGTATAGATTGTACCCATGAGTATTATTATTATTTATCTTTTTAAAATTTTGGAATAATTAATATATTCTTTCTACTTACCCTCTTATTCTATTGGTTGAATTATTGGGTAAGTTAATTCAATAATATCTTATTTATTTCTGCCTTGGGTTTTGTTATGGGTTGGTAAGAAATATTATTTTTGTTGTTATTTTGATTTGCTGACATATTGTATGGTTTTGGCCTAGTTTTCTATTTATTTTCTTTACTATGATATTATGGGGGTTGGCTCGGGAAGTGTTTTTCTGTGATTTTGGATTTGGATTGTTTGGAGGAATTTGGATTGTGGCCTGTTGGAACTTCTTTAGCAAATCCATCCTTTCATTTTCAAATTTTCACCAGGTCGAAAGATTTCTTGCTCTTGCATTTTCTATTTTAGTTGTAACTATATGGATTGGGGAAAATATTATGTATTGTAGTTGTGCACAAATGGGAATAGCCAACTCTACAAACATTGTCTGTGCATTCTTGGCTTCCTGTGTGTTATGCTTTGGATAGGATTTGAGATTTGGTTTCTGTTACATCCTTGTTGTTGTTGGAGGAGTCGGGAAATTATTTATTCTATGTAGTTTTATGTGTTTTGGCTCAATGTCGTGTCCACCATTTCTGAGAAATCTTTTATTATGGTTTATGGTTCAGTTTTTTATTTATATCATTTGTTTTCTATGATCTATGCATCTCTATTGAACCTTTATTTATAAATGTTTTATACTTGAATCATTTTATTTTATTTTGCTAAGTTTCATGGTTCTGTCTGAGTTTTCTAAGAAAATGCGCTAAAAGGACATATGCGCTATTTCGTTAAGTATATGCATTGTTTTACCTATCAAATGCATTGTTTTTTTTCTCATATCTAGTGCAGTGTGATTCAAATATACTGAAACATTATGAATGTGTCATAGGATTTGATCAATTTTCCATAGATTAGGATATATGTGTTGCAGGACTCAATAGATGTGTTTTTCAATTAGGTATATGCGCTAACCCGCTAAACAAATGTGCGAATCTGGTTATTTTAATATTCTAAGTTAGTTTACCAAATCTTTTAGTATTCTATTTGGATTTATCAGTTCTCTATTTGTCTTGGGTTACTATCCATAATCGTGTTATATTTTCTGAGTACTCTTGGATGTCCGAAGTAATATTTTGATGTGTTATTTAATCATTTGTATCGTTATAGGATGAGTATTACCTTGCTATGTTGATGGTTCTTTTATCTCTGATATTGTGTGATCTATGAGATCTATGTGAATTATGCTATTGGCTCAATGTGTATTTATGATGTTTGATCTTGGATAGTTAGGTTGTATTTTGTGGGACATCTTAGTTGATTGTTTATGTTGTTAAGGCCTACATGCATGATTAGGGGGAGGGTTTCCATGAGTCTACCAAAGTCATGAAGAATGGACTACTAAGATTCTTGTGTAATAGAGCTGGCATCTAGACCATTTGGATAGCTCATTGGAGGTTTTCCATTGTAATTGATAAGTGATAATATAATAATTAATATTAGGTGGGTTGGGTAGAGTAACTCATCTAAGAAAGATAATAAATGTGTTTTGCAATACCCATCTCATGGATCAGAGACCGGAGTGAGGTGGTAGATCTGGTTACCGAGTAAACCATACTACCTTGATTTCCTCAAAGGTTGAGGTAGTTCCGCATGTGTATCCTATGTGGTAGCATGTGATGACATTCTTTTCCTACATGTTGGTCCTAGTTCCTTATGTCTTGTTCTTGAGTCACCTCTGGAGGTTTCTTAGTTATTTGATATGTTTTTCTTGGTTTGTGGTAGAGTTGTTTCCTCTTTGGTTGATAGGTGTCAGCTTAGATCTAGAGTGTGTGTGGGATGTTGTGTCATCTTCTAGCACAATGGTGGATCCTTTAGTTCCACATGGTCGAGTGTTTGGTGCCTTTCTTTCATTGGGATTCTTTTCTTGGATGAATTCCATGGATGTGCATCTCTTATCTCTTTAGTTCATATATGGATATTCATAGAAGATTATTGTATGTGATTCATTTGACATGTATATGTAAATACATTTGAGAGCTATGATGATTGTTGTAAAAGACACTGTATTCATGTATCTAGTAGATGTTATTAGGGAGAGCAATGATGTATCATGTGTATCTTGAGAATGATTAATAATGAGGACAGTGGATATTGAATCTATGGATGTGTACTTGGTGCTATGATTGTGATGATGTAATTAGTTCATATTGCTATGGTTTAATAATGTGGTAATTGTTATTGAATTGTATTTAATGTTAAAAGAAATTAATGGATGAGATTAGGAACATTTTTTATTGGTGCTTCAAATGAACCTAATGGGGGTCAGTTGGTAGTTGCATCATTGAAGATTGCATTTAGGATAGATAGATTAGAAATGATCTTGCACATGTGAATGTAGGGAATAGTTGATAATATAAGTAGTGTGTACTGGATTGGTTGTAATTATGAAGTTGTTTCCTATATTTACTAGTATAAGTAATGACGTTGATTTACCCTATGGAAGTTAGATGTTATTGATGTAGTTGTATTGCATTATGCCTGCGTATCATGATTGATGATTATATTCGTGATGAGTAGTTAAATGTATATGTAGCATTAGTTTATATGATGTTTAAAAATAATAATTGTCATCTCTATTTTGCATGTTAGTTAGTGTATTTCTCTAGGGTATTTTGGTGGGCGTTATAACCTGACAACAATATACCCGATGCCAATGTACTTGATGGTAGATACCCGATGGTAATGTACCCGATAATAAATACCCAATAGCAATGCACTCGATGGTAGGTACCCGATGATAAATACCTGATAGCAATGTACTCTATACTAATGTACCTGACGTTGGATACACAATGGCAAATACCCAATGCCAATGTACTCGATGACAAAGTACCTGATGGTAGATACCTAATGAAAAATGCTTGAGGGTAAATACCCGATGGCAAACAATTGAGAATTGTATTCAATCTACCCAGAAATATGAAAGACCATTATTATAATCCAAGCTAGCATAGTAGATCGTAGAACAAGGCATATGAAAACTATAGAAACAGATTGTTAACAATTGAAGACTTGTATTCCCAGATTATATCTATATACAAAAATTTGTCTTTGCAAGATGATGTCACAAGTTTGAAGCACAAAGTGAAATATCAAAATGATATTTCCAATGGTAGACTAGGGTGAGGAATGACTCCCACTAAAACTATGAGTGCTAGAATGGGGAGGATCTTGCACCTTTGAAACAACAACCGGAACACCCACTTCCAATAGGAATTAAAAATACACAAGAAAACATAAACATCCACTATCCTTCCTAGAAGCCCACCATGGCCTTATAAAGAGCTCCATGAATTTTAATATATTTATTATTTAATATATAATATTAAAGTTAATTAAATATTATATCTATAATTAATATTTATTTATTTTTGCATAAATTTAATTGTCAATTTAAAATATACATATATTAATATATTAGATATTTCTTGTAAAATTATAACTTATATGAATTAGGATAAATATCAAGATATTTATTTTAAAATAATAATATTCTTCTCTTTAATTATATGACCAAATTTTTATTATGTTAAAATTTTGAAAGTTATCAAAATTTCATCTAATAAAATTCTTGTACTTATTGTTAAATATTAAACCAAATAAATAAGTGCCATTATGGCCACTATTGAAGTTCAGGCCTGGTAAGGGGACTTCTAGGGTTGATCCTACTTTGCTACAAAGAAAGAAGGTGATATGGGAAAGACCTAGTGAAGGTTGGGTGAAAAAAAAGTTTTGACGTTGCCTCTAAAGGTAATCTTGGAGTTTTGGGGGTAGGTGTTGTTGCAAGAAATTAATATGGAGTAATCTAAGCTATTGGAGTACCAAGACTAAATGCACTTACCATTCTTGGATGGGTTACATTGCCTATGAGATTATGATGAAATCTTCATTATGCTAACCCCACTTTATGATTATATTGGATGAGATGATGCTATGGTGTTTGTGAATTTCTTACTGCTGTATGTGTGATAGGGACAATGTCATACCACTCATTATGAGCATGAGATGACATTGGGATTCTTTATCACTTGTTTGATAATTTATAATTTATTATTGTATATGTAGTATCATGGTTATTGGTAGTTGTAGGATTATAGGCACTAGAAATCAACTTCACCTGATCTAAAAATTCTTTGTGTGTCTTTATCCCAATCGCAAGTTGTTGGAGATTGCATGAGATCCCTCTATACACTATAGGCTTAAGTTGTCATCCTTGTCAGTTGATTATCTTGGTGTGAGTTATGGTGTTGGTATATTGAGTTGTGGTCATCTTGTGGTGTTGTGACTATTTGATTATTTAATTAATTAATAATTTCCTTGGATTTCATATCAATCTTCACCTATGAACTTGTTATACAATTGAAACATAAATATTTTCTTGTGCCAATTTGAATTAAAAACTATGAAGAATGCGATGCAGATGAAACTAAGAACTCTTCTTCTTGTGTCATTGATAACATTTATGGTACATGTCTTGGCCAAATGTGAGGTTTGATTTGCACAAAAGTCCTCTGAAATGGTAGAGAAGTGGGTGCATGTTCAACTTAGCCATGTGCCACAATACCCATCAGAAGCTATTTTATTAGACTTGAACAAGGCACATCTCAATCTATATCATAATGTTCAAGATGCTTCTTTACAGTCTCTATAAAATGACAACCACTAAAATCCATAATCGTTCCTCTTCTTTTCTATTCTATTATTAAATAGAAAAAATAAAACTAGATCATCTCCTAATGTGTCCTTCATTCACTATTTTGTTTCCATTCATTCGACATATATAATTGATTAAATTGTAAATAAAACATGGTCCAATCAAATTCAAAATAAAAGATGGTGCAATTTTAGTTATCATCTTGAAAGAAAAAATAAATCTATTTTACCTAAAATTCTCACTAATAATAAAATATTTAAATGCAAAGAGTTAGAGAATATAAAGAGATTTTCTTTTAGTAGGAATATCAATGAGATTTTTTTTTAACAGAAGCAACAATATAGAATCACCCCAAGAGAAATCTCAACAATCAAAACAAATGTAGAAGAAGAAAAGAATGAACACATAAATTCCAAATCAATGATAAAGATAGATAGAGATATAGAGAAAAGGGGAGAGGGAGAGAAAAATTATGAGATTTAAACAAATAGAGAGAAGTAGATATAGAGGGGGAAATAGACAAAGGGAGGGATAGAGATATATGTGAAGTGAATGGGAGAGTATTAGACATAGATAAGGGATAGGAGGGACAGAGCGAGGGAGAGATAGAGAGATGTAGCAAATATAATAGACTAAAGGGGAAAGAATCAAATTATACACCATTTGTATATAAGCCACTTGCATGCTAAATAAATTCTCCTTGTTTAAGCTTTATTTTCTTACATCATATGATTTAGTATAATATTAGATATCTTTAAATACCAAGACATGACAATATGTTACAAATTTTTTTACCAAAGTGGTTGGTAATAATTACTGATATAATTCGAGGGGGAAGAGAAAGGGAGAGGGAGACATAAAAAAACTCTATGTACTAAAAATCAATTCTATGTACTAAAGATAACAATTTTTTTTAACTCAAGTGTGAGCCGAACAATACGTGTAGTACTTGAACCATAAATTTGAGTGCATCAAAAAAATGTCATTCCTGGCTTTTTGCAAGTGCAAGTCAAATAAAAAATATAGTAAGATATGGTAGATTTTATTAATATTATTTCATCTCTCTAACTCATATACACACACTCTCTATTTCTCCCTCCCTATCTCTATCTCTATCTCTCTCCCTCTCTCTTAACCTTCCTCTATTACTTGTGTCTATCAACTTATTTCTCTCACTCTTTCCTCTCCATATGTATCTCAAATATATATCTCTCCCATTGCTATTAATATATCATTATCTCCATCTCTCTTTCTCTCCCTCTTATTCACCACATCGATCTTGTATGATATATCTATCTCTCTATTTCTCTCTATCTTCCTTTTAATCCTCTCTATCTCTCTCCCTATCTAATACATGAGCATCCCCAGTCTATAAGAAATCTTGCATCAGCCAAAAATATTTCCTTAGTTTTGTTCTTGTTCAGTTCATGTAGCAGTTTCTGTGTTTCATTTAGTGTATTCTGGTAGCTATTTGTCTTTCATCATGGATCAGATTTTCAGGTTCTAGGTGTGTTATTGTGCGTTATTCTAGACTTCTAGCTCATTTGGGTTCATTTATGGTGATTTTTTGCTTCCGGAGTAACTGATTCTAGGTTCTGGAGTAGTTTTGAGCTTATTGTCTAAGTTGTAGATTTCTTAGATTGTGGATTAGTTTGGTGCCACACTCAATATTTTTAGGCCCTTGGTCGACCTTCCTTTGTGGTCCACACTTTTAGATTGTTCTTTCTGGATGGTATCTTCATGTTTTGGGGCTGACCTATCTTACACATTTCATTTTCCTTCTTTGGTTAATGTAATCTTTTATGGCTGACCCAGGTGTGTTCCGGAGGATATATATATATATATATATATATATATATATATATATATATATATATATATATATATATATATATATATATATATATATATATATATATATATATATATATATATATATATATATAATTTTATATAGTTATTAGAGGACATAAATTAGATGAAGTTCTAGATTCAATATTCGAGATCCAGATAACTCTGAGAGTTCTAGATGGATTGAAATCTGGTGTGTTAGCTTGTGTATAACCGGTGAGTGTACCAGATGTTCTATGCTAAATATATGATGAAGAAGATATCTAATTCTATCATATTTATATGTGTTTTTGTTGTTGATGTTGTGTTTCTCTTGCTGTATGATCTAGTCAGGTCTCTTTGAGGACCCACCAGACCATGGCTACATCAAGTGGTATCAGATCTGGTTGCAAACCTTGAGGCATTCCTTTGGGTGAAGAGATCATCGAGTGGAGGTAGGTTGTGAGTGTGAAGCAATTGAAACCTACAGTGAGATTGCCGAGTTGAGGAAGTTGCACCGAAGTAAAGGAGGAGATGTTGCCTAGAAGGATGAACCCTCAGAGGGTAGAGAAGATGATGGAGGATTTCAAGAATGAGATGAGGAACAAGATCCAAAACACATTGGTTGGTTTACAAAGGAATCTGGAGTTTGAGGATGAATATGAAGAAGCTGGAGAAGATCTTGAAGTGGAAGAGGCTGAAGGACCAGAAGTTGGAAGAGAGGAAATATTTTTGAGAGAAATGGCACAAGCAAGTAAAATACATAAAGTGGAGATTTTGAACTATTTTGAGATGTTGAATTTGGAGTATTTGATTGATTGGATTGAAGAGTTGGAGGACTACTTTGAATTTGAGGATATTAAGGACCCATAGAGGGTTAGGCTCGAACAAACTAAATTGAAAGGGCATGTTGCCTTATGGTGCAAAGAGTTGTAGAGAAACATAGTTGAGAATGGTGAAATGAAGATCACCAAGTGGAGATAGATGGTTGCAAGATTGAAGGCTTAGTTCATTCTGAGAGACTATGCGTTAGAATTGTTCAAGAAGTTGCAGAAACTGAAGTAGAGAAACATGAGTGTGAAAGAGTATACTAAGGAATTCTACAAGGTGATGATTAGATCTATACATAGAGAGATGGATAGGGAGAAGGTGGTTTGATACATAAATGGACTTGCATTTAACATTCAGGATAAGATGAGTACGCTAAAGATTTCTATAGTTGAGGAGGCTTACCAATATGCTTTGAAAGCTAAGGAGAAAGTGAAAAGAAGACAACCAAATTACCCTAGAGAAAAAGAGAGATATAAGGAGAAGATGAGTGTTAGTTCAGAGAAGTAGAAAGTGGATGAAGAACAAAAACATAAGTTGAATAAAGAACTAGATCAGAAGACATAGAGAAAAGGCAATGGCAGTAGCAACACAAGATTTTTGGGCAGATGTTTCAAATGTGGAGAGACCAGACATAGAACTTATGAGTGCAATCAAGGGGTGGCAAGAAATTGTGTGACAAATGAGGATTAGGAAGCTACCGTCACTAAATCTAAAAATGCACCAGAGTAGGGAGAATCTCTTATGTTCAGGAGGAACTTGATGGAGCAGAGTAGTGAAGATACCAGATCTACTTAGAGGAGTCTTTTCCGGACTGTATGCAAATCAAGTGGTAAGTCTTGTAAGGTTATTATGAACAATGGATGTACTGATAATTTTGTATCTGAGGAGATGTTGGAGAAGCTTGGATTGCAGAGGCTTAAGAATCCTTGTCCTTAAAAGGTGAGTTGGTTACAAGATGATCAAAAGTTAGAAGTAAAGGAGCAGAGTTTAGTGCATTTAAATATTGGATCTTTTAGAGATGAGGTCTTATGTGATGTTGTGTCTATGAGTGCTTGTCATTTTTTGTTGGGTAGACCTTGGCAGTTTGATAGAAGATATATTTATGATTGTAGAAGAAACCTGATCACTATTGAGAAGGATGGGTAGAAGTTCAATTTGAATTCCTTGAGGGAGAAGGAGAAAGAAGTGAGAAATTTAAGTCTTGGGAAGAATTGCAGTAATGAGAAGCTGGTTACAGAGGCTACCTTGATTGGTGGCATGTATTTACAAAAGGATCTAGTAGATAAGTCTAATAGCCAGATGGAACCGAATGGCTATAAGGTTACGTTGGTAGACCGGATGATGTCTTATAGTAGAAATAAATTTGAGTTACAGAGTAAAGAGAAAATTAGTAAGAAGAGATAGTGTACAGATAAGAAGCAAGAAAAGAAGAACAAAGAGAAACATAACTTGGAGAAAATGGATGGGGTTCCGAAAGGGGAAAGGAAGCGGTTCACAAACAAGGAAGATGTTTGGATCATAAATAAGCAAAGCGTTCTTATTTTGAATCCTTTTTGACATTCATGAGTTTCCACTCATGGAACATTGCTTTCTACCTGGGGTGTCTAATATAGGAGCATCCGTGCTTTATGAGAAATATTGCATCAATGAAAAAAAAATTCATTAGTTTTGTTCTTGTTCAGTTTGTTATCTCCTAGAAATTCACCCTCTACAGAGTTTGAAACTAAGCTTTCTGGAGAAACATGGGGTCACTTTGAAACTACTATTTTTTTAGGAAAAGGGAAACAAGATAACTAAAAATGCAAAATCCTACTTCTACAAACTAAAAGGAAATACTATGTGAATCACAAAAATTGCTAATTTTATGATAATTAGAAAGCTAAAGCACTCTAAAAACTATACTAAAAACAATAAGATAATATAACTTATTCAAGACATGCACACACATAAATATTTCACAAGAAGGTCTGAATGAGATTACTCAGTAACTTAGACATAACTTGAAACCTGCACATGACACTTTTGCAAAAAAGGTATAAATATAGTGAGACAAAATTATAAGGAAGGGAAAAACTCTTCACTGATAACTCGATCAATCAGAAAATACACAACTCTGCAAGAATAAGAAGAGATAAAATTGTCACAAGTCTACAAGGTAGCTTTATCAATATCAAAATATATGAGTTCCAAAAATATGGCAATAAGAGAGGACAATGGACTATTAGAAGTCACTAAGGCTCCAAACTGCATAATTAGGAACTAACTCAAGAATGATTTACAAACATCAATATATCCTCCAATCTTCCTTCAAAAGATCCATAAGAATAGGAACTCCCAACAAACTAGGGTCAGATGCATTCAAAATGCCTCAAATCTAGGACCTATATTCTTTCTACATGTGCTCCAAATGTGTGAAAAAGTCAAACATGACTTAATCAAACCATAAATTTCTCAAAAATGCAATAATAAGACCAAACTGGCTCATAAAGAGTCCTTATATACCCTCTATATGTTCTCAAACCAACTTAACCACCCTACATGCTCTCAAACTCTTTAAATGTCTCAAACCGCCCCCCCCCTTGACTCATAAAATAAATGCAAATAAGAAAATATTCAAATAAAGATCCTTCATTAACTGCTTTAGTGAATATTTCTCCTATTACATTCAACAATAATTACAAGATTCAAAAAGAAAATAAGCGATTCAAAATCATTTAAACAATCCTAAAGATCCTTGTATTGAGGCAAAGAGTTTGAAGAAAGCATAAGACACAAGTCTTATCCCATGGTGGAAATGAACTACAAGGTTTTATTATAATAAAATATCCCACCAAAAAACATAAGGTTCGGCTTTTTCGCTTAGGGCAAAAAATAACCCTAAAACAAAATTCGATGAAAGAGATGAAACATCTCATTTCCATCAAAAATTCCTAAAGAAGCTTGAGGCGGAGAGGTTTTGGCAACCTCCATGGCGGCTATGAGATCTGCAATGACGCTTCTTGCTGCTATGCGCTCCTGGTGAGTTCTCAGTCTTAACATGACTATTGTAGCATTTCTATTCTTCATGCAAGGCTCTGTGAGTCACTGTTAATGTTTGTTTATTTGAACAATCTTACACCATTGATTATTCTTGCACTGATCTTTTAAAATCGTGACTACTCTTTTATCTTTACTGTCATCTACAGCAGAGGTTAAAAAAAAATGAATAGCTCTCTTTATTATACTGTCGAATTTGATTGTTTCTTTTAGCAAATTTGTATTTGATGATTTCATTGTGTTTGATCTTTGTTAGAAACCCTCTCATGGATGTCGTTGGTTAGTGAAAAAATTGTCATATTATCAGTTTAAAAATTTGGGGTTTCGTGTTTGTGTGTATCTTTGTCTTTGCTCCAGGTCTACACTTTGATCTTTCA
The DNA here is from genome assembly GCF_030272615.1 of Cryptomeria japonica. Lineage (NCBI taxonomy): Eukaryota > Viridiplantae > Streptophyta > Pinopsida > Cupressales > Cupressaceae > Cryptomeria > Cryptomeria japonica. The sequence continues at coordinate 278,187 of NW_026729010.1, read as the reverse complement.
AGGTTAATAAGTTGAATTGAACTTACATGAGGGTTATTTTGATTGAGGATAAAATATATTAAACTAAAGTTGTCTTCTCATCATAAACTTCATCTTTGATACATTTGACTATGTGCTGATGTAGATAACGTTGCCCCAAACATTAAACTTTGTCACTGTGCATTATTGCTCTTAACCTTCAAACCCTCTTACACTGTCCTGAACAAGGCATTGCATCTCTTTACTGAAGGAAGCTAGGGTGTATTTTATTTCTCTTAATCATTCATTGCTTAGAACAATTTTTCTAACTCATTGTTCTCATCTATGCAAGAAGCTAGAGGACATCTAGAGGCAAGAGTCGGGTGAAGAAACAAAGCCAAGCAACTAGGAGCAACAAAACACACCAACAGTACCACTCATTCAGGCAATGACTAGTTTCCTCATATGCATGCTTCCCTTCTTTTACATTTGCTCATTTATGCATATTTTATCTTTTAATTGACATGATATGAGAAAAGTTAGTCTGATGGCTTCTTGTGTGAGACACATGTATTTTCTTCCATTCAATAAAAATTACATTTTTCAGAAGATTATGAAATCTTTTATGTTTCATTTACATGCATGAATGCAATGATTTGTATCCATGTAATCTTGTAAAATTTTCTCATTTTTATGGCTTAATGTGGCATAAAATGTTTTAAAATGTACCATTTGCTTAAAAAACATAGTTGCTCTACCTGATTGAGCCTATAGGTAAAAATCTGGTAACACAGTTCATGTAGCAGTTTTTTGTGTTTCATTCAGTGTATTTTGATAAATGTTTATCTTTCATTGTGGATTATATTTTTAGGTTCTAGGCATGTTGTTGTGCATTATTCCATATTTCTAGTTCACATGGGTTCTTTTTCGGTGAGTTGTTCTTTCTAGAGCAACTATTTCTAGGTTCTGGAGCAATTTTTGAGCTTATCGTCTGAGTTTGAGATTTCTTCTTTTCTGGAGAGACTTCTTGGATTAAAGATCAGTTCGACACTATACTTGATATTCCTAGGCCCTTGGCTAACCTTCCTTGTGGTCTGCACTTTTGGATTGTTCTTGGCAGATGGGCTCTTCATGTTTTGGGGCCAACCTATCTTACACATTTCATTTTCCTTGTTTGGTTAATGTAAGCTTTTGTGGTCGACCCAGATGTGTTCCGGAGGATATATGTAATTTTTTGTAGTCATTAGAGGACATCAATTAGATGAGGTTCTAAATTCAAGATTCGAGATCCGAATAACTCTGAGAGTTCCAAATGTATTGTAATCTGGCATGTTATCTTGCATGTAAAGTGTTGAGTACCTGATGTTCTATGCTCAATATATGACAAAGTAGATGTCTAATTCTATAATATTTCTATGTGTTGTTGCTTCCATTGTGTTACTCTGGCTGAATGATCTGGTCAGTTCTTTTTGAGGACCCACCGGACCATGGCTGCATCACTATCTATTTTTGTCTTTTTATATTACTCCATCTTCCTCTCTATTTATTGATATGTCTCTCTTCTCTCTGTCCCTTTTTATCAGTATATTTATATACCTCTATCTCTGCATCTCTGTATCTCTCTCCCTAATGACATGACATTCAACCCTCACCATAATTTCCCAAGGATACACACTATCCTTAAATTATTAGCATGAAATGAGTAATCAAAAGTTATTTTATCTCTCTTTCTCTCTCTCTAAGAATTTAATTTATCTTTTAAGATGAATTTTATTTTATTATAAAAATAATTAAAAATTCAAATATAACTATTCTATAATAAATAAATTTTTAATAAGGTAACAAATATAAATTAAATTAATTCTAATATCCTTTAATTATTATTTCTATTTTCCTAAGAGATTGTGAGATGTAAAGAGAGAGGTAGATGGAAGGAGATCAAGAGATATCCAAACAAGGAGAACTAGAGATAAACAAGTCGAGATGAAGAGAGGGTAATCTTACATAGAAATTGTAAACCACTCCTATTTTTTAATAGTAATTTATTTGGTAGGTCCCTTGCTATGAATTGAAGTTTAAAGTCCACATCTTTAGATGTGATTCCATATCAAAATGGTTTTTGTTGAGATGTTGAAAAAGATAACATACCACATCAAAATTAATTTTTTTGGGATGTCAAAAAAGGCCCAAAGAGAAATTTAGGCAAGTAGTTGTGCCGTAATCACATTTTATTGTGCTAATATAACATCAAACAATTTGTTGCATTTTAGATCTAGCACAAACACTTGAACATGCAACCCAATAACCTACTTTCATTTGTCAACACCAACATGGACACAAGAGTAAGAACTACCTTGATCATTATTAGCAACAATTAACAAAAAAATGATATATTCAATTAACAGCCATGTCATTAAGAGAAGCAAGAGAAATAAAAAGAATAGTTAAAATGAAAGAAATTTAAGATGTTGTGTGCTCATATTTTAATTTTTATTTGTCAAATAACTTGAATGGTAGAGATGACAAGAAAAATAAGAGTGAAAGTAGTAAGTGGTCCTTTCCTCTGACTGGTTGGATCAAATCTAATTTTAATGGGGCGGAAACCCAGGGCTGAGGGGTTGTGGGGGAGTGATAATAAATGAGGCTGGATATTGCATTGTCGTGGTGGCACTCCCCATGGGATCATGGACTAACCACTTAGCCGAGGCCATGGCTGTTTACCAAACCCTTTCCCTTGTTAAATTGATGGGATTTACTAAAGTCTAGCTCGAGGGAGATTCTAACAACATTGTTCAATGCCTAAAGTGTCTATCCTCCCCTTCATTGACCATAAAAAATATCATATCTCAAGCTAAGGAGATAATTAATTCTTTCAAGTTGTGTGTTGTATCTCACAATTATAGAGAAATCAACACTATTGGTGATTGGTTTGCCAACATGGCCATTCGTTTTGATCACATGATGAGCTAGAGAGGCGAGGTAGATCTTCCTCATGAGGCTCGTGCCTTCTGCATTTATGATAGAGTGCATGGTTATGAGGGGGTGATAAGTAATAATGACAATCTACTTATCAATATGAAAAGCCATAATAAATCAAAAAGAGCGGTGCTCAAAGATTGAGCTGGCTTTTAATGGGGACAAGACTCCACATGCTTTGTGGGTGCCCATTTCTATTTTGAAGACCTTCCTGCTCTATACTTTGATCTCTAGTTTTGCCCTGTTTTGCATTATGAAGGATAAGAATAATCTATTTGTTGACGCCATGGGAGGTAATAGGAAAAGAATTGAGTTGCTCTCCTGTGATGAATGGAAAGATAAGCCGAAGGCATGGGCCGTTCTAGAAATGGCCAAGATGATAGAGTATATGGAGAGAATTGTAGGTAAAAACAGTACCGTTACTAGAATTTTCAAAAAGAATTGGAAATATGGAAAAATTACCATAGGAGGAAGAAAGGTTGAAATTAAAGAAGGGATGATCACGAAAGTCACTGGTATGCTAATGGGAGGCAGAAATTTTTATAGAGACAGTAAGCTCACCAAAGTTGCTATCAAGCGATTACCAAAGGAAGAGTCTGAGAAAACCAACTTGGTGAAATCCAGAAAAACCTACTACTCGCTAAAAGTGATAAAGAAGATATGGAGATGGATTTTGTTTGTTGTCATGCAATATGTTGTCAACCCAATCCTTAGGATCGCAATAAAAGGATAGATGATGTTGAATAAGATTGGAAGACAGTGAAGGAAGGTGATACTCTGTCTCCCAATGGTATTGGTCTTAACGTGGAGACCCTGGATAATACTACTACTGAGATGAACATTGATAGTAGAAAATCTCCTTTAACCATGTTGAATACCATGAAGAGTGGGATGATGGAGTTATACAAGGTTATTGATTGGGTCTATTCAGAGATGGATAGTTCGAAGAACAAATAGGATGATTCATCTAGAAAAGTGGATACCTTAGAAGTTGTTGGAATAGGTAAGCTCAGTACCCTACCTAACTACCTGAATGAATTGACTAAAGCCATCAACGATGTAGAGGATATCACTAGAGCATATGGCTCTCAATTTAAGATTGTGGAGGATACATTCAATGATCTAAAGAAGCGGGTTCTCAGCCATGAGAACACCCTAAAGAAAATTGGAGAACAAAGCCAAAAGATTATGAAAGCCTCTATCGACAGCTTCAGTGTGATGATTAGCAAACTGGAACATATCCATTAGGAAAAGAACACTATTGATACTAGTGAGGATAAGGTTCTGACTCTTGAAGGGGGAACTACTGGTCATGGTAAAATAACTCGAGCTAGTACTAGGAAGATGACCCAGCATACCAAGGAGTTGGAGGAACTAAAGAGTACTGCTGCCTCTATGGTCCATTTGGAGCAAGAAGCGGTGGAGCTTATCAAAAACCTTTCTTAGGGTCTGTTGCTCGTGGCTATCCCTTAGTTATCTTTGTGTTGTTCCTTTGCCTCTTTTGGCGTCTTGCTACCTTTTTGTCTTTGTCAGTTGTCTCTTTTTTGTGTTTTGCTCTATCTAGCTAGTCTTTAATGTCTTATCTTTTGATTATCTTTCTGTAAAAGGGTTTTGAGGCCCCTTCCAAACCTTCTTTTCACTTAATCGAAAACTTGAATGGTAGTGTATCTGGGTTCTTCATCAACTGAAAAAAAATGAATATCTATAATTTTGCCGATATGTTTGTGAAAAGTAGGGTAATCATAAGATATAGAAAAAAACAAAGCAACAACAACATGCAATGTAGTTAGAGTTTTTAAAAACTTGCACAATTTTTTAAAATTAAAGATCTAATTTGCAATTTTAATTTTTCTATAATAAATTTCAGCTTTAAACTAGTTTAGCCAAGAAAATTTAGCCACTTATCACAGTACATGTAGGGTTTTAATCCCATCGATGTTTATTTTAAAATTTTATGAGATAATTTTTTTCAAAGTTAAGCACTCTTCATATTTAACTAAACATGTATGGGATTTAGCTAATAATTTTTTTTCTTAACATTCAAGAAGTACCTTTCTTTAATTTAGTTTTTTGTCAAGATAAAGGCAATAGGCTCGTGTGTTACATTCCACAAATTCAAGTTCAAGATCAAAAATGAAATAATATTAATAGTTGTATTTTTTGTTTGACTTTCACTTGCACCAAGCCAGGAATGATGTGTTTATCACACACTCAAATTTATGGTTCAAGTACTACGATTATTGGTTGGCTTCTAATTAAGTTAGAAGATTTAGTCTTCTTTCGTATAAAATTGATCTTTAAAAGCGAACATGGTGATAGTCAATTTTGCTACCTTACAAATATCTCTACTACTAATAGTAGTATTCTTTTTTCTTGTATATATTTGCTCAATCATAAGTTACTAGCAACTATGATTACATAAAGAACAAAAAATCTGTTTTGAATGGATGACATGGAGTAGCTACCACTTTTTCAAACTTTATAATTCCAATGAAAGGCCAGTAGCATAGGATATGATATATACTGATTTTACATGTGAGGAGAGAACTTGCATTGAAACATTAAAATCTTCCATTATGGATAAACTGTTATCTCAAAAACTAAAATAATGGGTGACATGCTATAATAGTCAAATGGAAAGCCCTTTGAATCACTTTTTTTTCACTCTTGCATGACAATTGCCACATTTGAGGTGCCCTGTAGCATAGGAAATGATATATACTAGTTCTATATGTGAGAGATAGAAACTTCCATCATTGTATTCAAATTTGTCATTTTGGATAAAATTTTATCTGAAAAGAAAAAATAATGGGTAGCATACTGTAATAGTCTGATTGAAAGTTCTTTCAATGGCCATTTTTCCCTTTTGGCATGACAATTTCTAGAATTACCAAACGCAAGATCATCAAGCAAAAGTTAAAAGAAGTCAAGGTTTGTTCCTTGAACCACTTACTTTAGCCAATTTCACTAAAACAAAAACTTATATCTTTGGATCTTTATACTTTTTGCGTTTGAATCTATATTTTGTTAACTTACAGATCATTTAAGTAATTGTTCCTTTTTATTTAATTTTACTTCTTTATAGAGACAATTATTCAATCGTCAATGCTTAAAAATTAGGCATTTAACACAACTGATATTTTATTTTCTTCCTCTTATTGGTTATATCACTTTTTGTTTCTTTACAAGCACAAATAATTTTCTTTTTTCCTTATACTTTTCTATTATTACTTACTTCAAATTTCATAGAGTTTGAAAATTTAACTTCTATAAGGAAATGAACATTAATATGTTAATTGCATAGATTGTTATAATAAGGAAAGCAAAGTAATTTGTCAACTGTTTCTACAATATATATGTGTGCTTCTAAAAAATGATAAAATTTCATTCCAAAAACATTTTAAATTCAAATATGAAGAGTCAACTTTATCTACATTATACCTTAGATTTTTTCCAATCTTCTTAAAACTAAACAAAATTTCCTTGGTGTACCCATTGCACACTACAATGCAATGGCTAGTAGATAAGTGATTATCATAAGAAAAAACATGTCAATTGAATGAAGATTCAATGTATGCTAGATCATAAATAAACATTAAAAATCATATTAGTCTCATACATAGACTAATATATAGAAATCCAATCATACACAAGCTTACTATAATTATAATACATTGCAATAATATAAAATACTAAAGACAAAACTAAATAATAATTAAAAAATAATATTCTAGTGCCTAAAATGTTTCTAACATAAATCCAAAACATAAATTTATTAGATAGAATTTCGTAGCTTCTGGAAAGATCTTACTCGACAATATTTGGTGGCGTTTATTTGTTCTTTTCTTAAGACATAGCAAGTTAGTCTAACCTTCTAGGCTGTAAATTGTTTCGTCTCCACTACGCTACAGTAGTTTGAATAACAATATTGCCTTGGATTTCATATCGATCTTCACCTGCGAACTCGTTATTCAGTTGAAACATAATTTTTTTTGTGTCCATTTGACTTAATAAATATGGAGAATTCGATGCATATGAAACTGATAACGTTTACGGTGCATGTCTCGGCCAAATGCCAGGTTCCATGTGCACAGAAGTCCTCTGAAATGGCTGAAAAGTGGGCGCATGTGCAACTCGGCCAAGCGCCACAATACCCATCGGAAGCTGTTTTATCAGACCTCAATCTCTATCCTAATGTTCAAGCCGCTGCTTCAGAGTCTCTGCATAACGACAGCCACTGAAATCCATACTCGTTCCTCTTCTTTTCTATTTCGTTGTCAAATAGAATAAATAAAACCGGATCCTCTCGTAGTGTTCCCTTCATTCACTATTTCCTTTCCATTCATTCGATGCATGTAATTGATTGAATTGTGAATAAAACTTGCGCACCTATTGCCCCAGAGACGTATTCTTGAAATCATTGTATTTTTTCTAATTTTTTTTAGGACAAGATTTTATTTATCATGTTGGAAGCAAAGATGAATCTATTTTACCTAAAATTATTATTAATAATATTTAAAGATTGAAATGCAGAGAGTTACAAAAGATAAAAGAGTTTTTCTTTTAGTAGGAATATCAATGAGAATGTATTTTACCACAAGCAGCAATATAGAATCACCCCAAGAGAAATATTAACAATCAAAATGTTAGCATTAATTCATTAGCGTTAATTAGTTTGCCAGTTATGCAACCACCCTTATGGTGTGTTTTACATCAGATGCTGTTCTATTTATTTGCCTTGTTCTGTTTCTCAAATCACTGCAATACAAACATTTCTTTCTGCAATTTCATTTGGTATCAAATCCAGTAAGGGAACAGTGCACTGAAGGAAGGTGATTCTGTTCTGAGGCTTTGGTGCATACAAAAGAAGCAAGTTTTATAAACGTTGGCTTGGCGAGTAGTGAATGTCGACAACACCTAAAGATGCATGTAGTGTGGAGAGTAATCATGGAGCACAACAAGTTGTGAAAGGTAGCATAGGCTTCTATTTCGCTTTGCTTGATTCTCTTCGAAATACTGGAAACCTTGCGTTTGATGAATTAATCTGCAATGGACTCCTTGAATACTTTCTGTATGATGTTTGTTGTCAAGTCAGACAGATTAATGTGCAACTTGAAGCCGGTTATGATGTAGATGATGAAGAATAGGTAGAACGCTCACCAAAGCGTCCCTGTCTCACTGCATGTGCTTACCATTCTCATTTTGCCTCTTGTCATCTTAAAATAAGACTATTTTTCATACATGTATGTGGACTCTTCGTCCCTAAAAACAATACCATCATAATAAGCATTGTTGTGTTTGCTCTTTGTTATTATTGTTTTTATCATGTCTGCCCCCAAGATTCTTTTGTCCGACACTTAGGTTCTTAAAGGATCTAATTATGCTGCCTAGAAAACAAAGATGAGGACCATTCTTCAATTTGAAGAACTATGGGAGATTATCTCAAGTACTATCACACGACACAAAACTGATGCTAATGAACAAAAAAAGTTTGATAAAGTTGATAATAAAGCACTGATGCTTATCACTCTCAGCATCTCCGATGAGGTTCAACCTTATATTCAAGATGCAACTACATCCAAGGCAGCCTGGGATGCACTTTCCACCATCTTTGACGCAAAGAGTCAGACTAAAATTCTTCATTCGCAGTCTCAGCTGCATACTCTTCTTATGTCAGTCGGTGAAAAGGTTGCTGATTTTCTCTATCGTGTGTCTATTCTTCGGGCGGAACTAGTGGCTCTTGGTGAAATAGTGGAGGATAAGATGATCATTCCCATCACTTTACGTGCTCTTCCTTCCAAGTTTTGGACTTTTGTTACCACTTTAAATATCACCGAACAACAGGTATCTTTTGAAGAGCTTGTCAATTTGCTTCAACAGGAAGAGGCTATTCACTCATTGCATGAGGAATTTGAGGAAAAAGTTCTTGTCTCTTGTCGACACTGATGACGATCTTCATAGTCTCAGATACAGTCATCACCACCTATGCCACCAACAAAGTCTTCCACTAGATGGTTTTTTATTTGTAATGCTCCTACTCATGATACTGATCATTGTTGGTACAATGGTCTTAATCAAGGTGCATCCAGTAAAGAAGGTACATCTGGCCATAGTCATTCTCGTTCATCTCGTGGTCGACGACATCAGCAAGGAAATGTTTCTACTCAACAAGATGACATCTTTGATGGGCCCTCCGATGAAGATGTGTCTGCTCCTGCTCCTACTTCTGTTGTTCATCCGAATCTGGTCTTGGTTTCTCAAACATCTCCCTCTTCACGGCATGTCTAGTTAATTGATTCTGGTGCTAGTAAACACATGACTGGAGATAAAGGTTTGTTTGATACTTTGAATTCCACTCCAACTGGTGATCTCATTCGTATTGCTGATGATAAGGAATATGTTGCTAAAGGCATTGGTACTATTAATATCCCTCTTACTGAAGGCAGTTGTTCTCTTTCCAATGTACTTTATGTTCCTGGTTTTACTAGCAATCTTTTGTCTATCAGTCAACTTCTAAATCACAAACTTAAGGTAGAATTTCAAGTTCAAGTTGGTATTAAGCCCTATCTTATTTCTTGCGATGGTGAGATCATTACTCATGGTTTCAAACAGGGTCATCTCTTTGCACTTGATGTTGCCTCTTCTCATGGAATTGCTCTTTGTGCTTCTACTGTTGAGTCCACTTCTCTTTGGCATTACCGATATGGTCATCTTCCTGCTTGCTCTCTCTCTCTTTTGCAATCCCATGCCATGGTAGAAGGTCTTCCTCTGCTCTCCTCTTTGTTCCCTATCTGTTCTGGTTGTCTTACAGGGAAGCAGCATCACGATGACTTTCTGTTCAGTTCCTATCATGCCATCGAGCATCTTGCTCTTGTTCATACTGATCTTTGCGGGCCTTTTCCTGCATCTTTTTAGGGCTGCCACTATTTTCAGTTATTTGTTGATGGCTTCTCTCGAAAGATTTGGTTTTTCTTCCTTCATCAGAAAAGTGAAGCTTTCTCCCGCTTTCGTGAGTTCTACCATCAAGCTGTTCGTGACTCTGGCAAGCCTCTTCCTGTTCTTTGCTTAGATCGCGGGGGGAATTCACGTCTCATGCATTTGAGGAGTTCTTGTAGGCGCATGGTATTAAGCATCATTTGACTACTCCCTATACCCCTCAATAGAATGGTGTTATCGAGCAGCACAATCAGAATATTTTAGAGATGGCTTGCTGCATGCTTGCCATAGCCAAGTTAGGTGAACAATATTGGGTTGAAGTAGTTCAAACTATTGTGTATCTTCTCAATCGGGCTCCGACAACGGTTCTTCAACATCAAACACCTGAAGAGGTATGGAGTGACCATAAGCCATCAGTTTCTCATTTGCGAGTATTTGGTTGTACTACCTATATGCATGTTCCAGCTAAGAAATGCAAGAAACTAGATTCTAAGACACTTCCATGTATCTTCTTGGGCTATAGTTCATAGTCCAAGGCATATCGTCTCTTGGATCCTGAGACACATACACTTCTTGTTAGTCGTGATGTGGTATTTGATGAAACAACTTTTGATTCTCGCTTGCCTACACAATCTCCATCCTCCTCTCATAAGATTTTTTCTCCAACTGATGATGAGTCTGAATCACCTAGTGCAGATGAAGGGTTCCAGGATGATTTGGGTATAGTGGAGAATTTCAAACATTCTATTGGGATAGAGACATGCAGTCACACCAACAAAGAAGTGCAATCATTACTTTGTGATTCTCACTTGAGTTCTCTTCTTGATCTTTCTACCAGGATACTGACCCGCAGTCACACCAGAAATGAAGTGAACTTAGCATTAATGAGTTCAATTGAAGAAAGTACTAAACCTGACACCATATCTAAGGCTCTCAGTCAACCTCATTGGAAGCATGCCATGAATGTTGAATATGAGTCTCTAATGAAGAGTCATACATGGGATCTTGTTGATCTACCTCCAGAAAAAGAACCCATAGGCTACAAATGGGTCTTCAAAACAAAGTATAAGGCAGATGGATCCATCAACAAGTACAAGGTGTGTCTTGTTGCAAAAGGATATGCTCAGCAAGAGGGTATTGATTTTGAAGAAACCTTTGCACCCACTACAAAGCTTAAAACTATTTGAGTGGTATGTGCTCTTGTTGCACAACAAGGATGGAAGCTTCATCAGATGGACGTCAAGAGTGCCTTCTTGAATGGTGATCTTATAGAAGAAGTGTATATGGTCCAACTTGATGGCTTTCTCGATGAACAAAATCCTCTCAAGGTATGTCGTCTTATCAAATCTCTCTATGGACTTAAACAAGCCCCTCGGGCTTGGCACATTAAAATAGATGGACATCTCTTACAACATGGTTTTATCCGTAGTCCCTCTGATCCTAATTTGTGTATCAAGAAGATTGGCATAGAGATTGTCATACTTGTGGTTTATGTGGATGATTTGGTTATTATAGGGAGCTTCGACAATCTCATTGATACTGTCAAGCATGATCTAAAGAAATCTTTTGATATGACTGATTTGGGACTACTTCATTATTGTCTTGGTTTAGAATTTTGGCAGCAGGATTATCATATATTTATTTCTCAGATGAAATATGCCAAGACACTCCTGGACAATTTTGGCATGGTATATTGTAAACTCGTCTCAACTCCTATGGAGAAAGGTCTACAACTTTCTCATTTCCAGGATTCGCCTCAAGTAGATGGGACTCTATATCGACAACTTGTTGGTAGTCTCATTTACTTGACCTACACCAGACCCGATTTGTGCTTTGCTATAAGCTATCTATCTCACTTCATGCAGGAAACAAAGAAATGTCATTAGATGGAAGCCAAGCATGTGTTGAGGTATGTCTGAGGTACTCTTGAGTATGGTCTAGACTATAAGAAGAATGAGGAATTCTTCTTACAGGGATATGCTGACTCATCCACTAAAGCTGAATATTGAGCTGCTCGGGAGGTTGTCCACGAGGTGGTTTGGCTCTGTTGCATTTTCTCTGATATGGATATTTCAGATGATCATCCACCCATACTGTTCTGTGACAATCAAGGTGTTTTAAAAAATGTTAAGAATCTTGTCTTTCATGAACGCACCAAACACATTGAGGTGGATTATCACTATATTCGGGAATAGGTTCTCAAGCACAATACTCAACTCAAGTTTTTTCCTTCCTCTTCCCAAGTTACAGATGTACTCACTAAGCCTCTTGGCAAAGTACAGTTTGTATTTTTAAGTAACTTTATTTGTAACCCTAATGTGTTAAGGGGGTAATGTTAGTGTTAATTCATTAGGCTGTTAGTTAAGGTGGTAGTTAGTTAGTTTACCAGTTATGCAACCACCCTTACGGTGTGTTTTCCATCAGATGTTGTTCTATTTATTTGCCTTATTTTGTTTCTCAAATCACTGCAATACAAACATTTCTTTTTGCAATTTCACAAAGAAAAAAAGAACTAACACATAAAGCCTAAATCAATGATAGAGAGAGATACATATATAGAGGTATAAGGAGATGTAGAGAAATGGGTAAAGGGAGAGAAAAAATATGAGATTTAAACAAATAGAGAGAAGTAGATATAGAGATATAGAGGGGGTGATACACTAAGGGAGGGATAGAGATATACATGAATTGAATCAGAGAGTATTAGACATAGATAAGGGATAGGGAGGGAACGAGAAAGGGAGAGATCAATAGATGCATCAAATATAATAGCCTAAAGAGGAAAGAATAAAAATCTACACCATTTTCATATAAGCCACTTGCATGCTCCATAAATTCTCCTTGTTTAACCTTTAGGTTCTTACATCATGTGATTTAGTATAGTATTAGATGTCTTTAAATACAAAGATACGACAATATCTTACAATTTTTTTTACCAAAGTGGTTGGTAATAATTAGTGATATAATGCGAGGGAGGAAGAGAAAGGGAGAGGGAGAGATAATAAAATTCTATGTACTAAAAATCAATTCTATGTATTAAAGATAAAGAAATTTTCTAACTCAAGTGCAAGCCAAACAATAAGTGTAGTACTTGAACCATAAATTTGAGTGCATCAAAAACACGTCATTCCTAGCTTTGTGCAAGTGTAAGCCAAACAAAAAATATAAAGTAAGATATGCTATTTTTTATTAATATTATTTCATATCTCTAACTCATACACACATTCATTTTTTTTCCCTACTTATGTCTATCTCTATCTCTTTCCCTCTCTCTAAACCTTTCTCTATTACTTGTGTCTATCACCTTATTTCTCTCAATCTCTCCTCTCCATCTATGTCTCCATATATCTCTCTCCTATTTCTATTAATATATCATTTTCTCCATCTCTCTTTCTCTCCCTCATATTCACCCCATCTCTCTTGTATGATATCTATATCTCTCTCTATTTCTCTCTATCTTCCTCTTACTCCTCTCTATCTCTCTCCCTATCCCTATTTTTCTTTCTATATTACTCCATCTCCCTCTCTCTATCTATTGATTCGTGTCACTTCTCTTTATATGTTTCTATCAGTATATTTATATATCTCTATCTCTTTATCTCTCTATGTCTCTCCCTAATCAAATGGAATTCCACGGTAACCATAATTTCTCAATGATACACACTATCCTTAAATTATTAGCATGAAATAAGTAATCAAAAGTTAGTTGCTCTCTCTTGATCTCTCTAAGCATTTAATTTAAGTTTTAGGATTAATTTTATTTTATTATAGAAATAAAAATAAAATTCAACTATAACTATTCTACAATAAATAATTTTTTAAGAAGGTAACAAATATAAATTAAATTAATTCTAATATCCTTTAATTATTTTTTTTAATTTTCTAAGAGATAATGGGATGTAGAGAGAGAGGTAGATGGAAAGAGATAAAGAGATAGACAAACAAGGAGAACTAGAGATAAACAAGAAGAGATGGAGAGAGGGTAATCTTACATAGCAATTTTAAACCACTCCTAATATTTTTATTTTTATAGTAATTTATTTGCCAGGTCACTTCTATGAATTAAAGTTTCAAGTCCACATCTTTAAATATGATTCCATATAAACATGGTTTTTGTTGAGATGTTGAAAAATATAAGATGCCATATTAACATATTTTTTTTAGATGTGAAAAAAGGCCCAAAGAGAAAGTTAGGGTGGTAGTTGTGCACAAATCACATTTTATTGTGCTAATATTGCATCAAACAATTTGTTGCATTTTAGATATAGCACAAACACTTGAACATGCAACAAAATAACCTACTTTCATTTTTCAACACCAACATGAACACAAGAGTAAGAACTTCCTTTTTCATAATTAGCAATAATCAACAAAAGAATGATTTATTCAATTACCAACCATATGATTAAGAGAAGCAAGTGAAATAAAGAGACTAGTTAAAAGGAAAGAAATTTAAGATGTTGTGTGCTCATATTTTAATTTTTATTTATCAAATCACTTGAATGGTAGTGTATCCGGGTTCTTTGTCAATTGAAAAAAAAATGGATAAATATACTTTTATCTATAAGTTTGCCAAAAGTAGGGTAATCATAAGATATGGAAAAAAAGGATCAACAACAACATGCGATGTAGTTAGAGTTTTTAAACACTTGGACACTTTTTCAAAATTAAAGATCTAAGTTGCAATTTGAGTTTTGCTCTCATAAATTTCAAGTTTAAACTAGTTTAGCTAACATGTTTTAGCCACTTATCTCAATGTATGTAGGGTTTTAGTGCTATCGATGTTTATTTTATTAGTTTATGACATAAATTTATTCAAAGTTAACCACTATTCATTATTAACTAAACATGTATGGGTTTAGCTAATAATTTGTTTTCTTAACATTCAAGAAGTAGCTTTTTTAATTTTTAATTTTGTCAAGATAAAGGCAATAGGCTCGTGTGTTATATTCCACAAATTCATGTTCAAGCTAAAAATGAAATAATATTAATAATTATTATTTTTTGTTTCACTTTCACTTAAACAAAGCTAGGAATGATGTGTTTATCACACATTCAAATTTATGATTCAAGTACTACACTTATTGGTTGGCTTCCAATTGAGTTAGAAGATTTTATCATCTTTAGTATGAAATTGATCTTTAAAACAAAAGATTGTGATAGTCAATTCTGATACCTTACAAATATCTCTACTATTAATAGTATTATTATTTTTTCTTGTATAGAGTTGCTCAATCATAAGTTACTAGCAACTATGATTACATAAAGAACAAAAAAATCTGTTTTGAATCAATGACATGGAGTAGCTACCACTTTTTCAAACATTCTAATTCCAATGAAAGGCTTGTAGCATAGGAGATGATATACACTGATTTTACATGTCCAGAGAGAACTTCCATTATAGATAAGTTGTTATTTCAAAAACAAAAATAATGGGTGGCATACTGTAATAGTCAAATTGAAAGCCCTTTCAATCGCTATTTTTTCACTCCCGCATGACAATTGCCACTTTTGAGGTAGCCTGTAGCATAGGAAATGATATATACTACTTCTATATGTGAGAGATAGAAACTTCCATAATAGAATTCAAATTTATCATTTCGGATAAACTTTTATCTATAAAGAAGAAATAATAGGTAGCATACTGTAATAGTTTGACTGAAAGTGCTTTCAATCACCATTTTTCCCTTTCGACATGAAAATTTCTAGAATTACCAAGTGCAAGATCATCAAGCAAAAGTTAAAAGAAGTCCAGGTTTGTTCCTTCAACCACATACTTTAGTCAATTTCACTAAAATGAAAACCTATCTTTTTGTATATTTATCATTTTTGTGTTTGAATCTATATTTTGTTAACTTACAAATCATTAAAGTAATTGTTCCTTTTTATTTAATTTTATTACTTTATCTACAATTATTCAATCTTCAATGTTCAATTTTTTTTTTTTAAAGACTAAAAGTTTAAAAACTTCATTGAGAATAGAGACAAGCACTACAAAAAGAATTAGAGCCCCAAGGCCCCAAAGAAGAAATACCAACCCAGCCACAAATCAACCAGCTTCAAAACCATCCATGTCCTCAGTGAAAATCTTCTAGAATTCATGACAATAAGACCCAGAGAGATGCTCCCAACCTTCAACTTTCCAATCACTATCATGTTTCGAGGCCCACTTGGCCAAACGGTCAGCCACTCTATTCCATTCTCGAGGAATATGGATGAAGGACACCTACTCCATTAAAGAGCTAATTTGGAGAATCTGCTAAACAATCCCTGCCAACTGCCACTGAATCCCACTCACCTTCTGATCAGACAACAAGTTAACAACAATTTGTGAATCCGATTCACAAATCACCTTCCTACAACCCAACGCCAAAGCCCGCTCAAGTGCATAAAGAATCGCAAAACCCTCCATAAAATTATTAGATTGCCACCCTTTATGCACTGAAAAGAAGAAAAAAACCTCCCCCCTACTATTCCTACCAACACCACCTACTCCAGTAGGGCCTGGGTTAACCCTAGATGAGCCATCAGCGCTAATCTTGATAAACTCATCCTGAGGGGGTATCCACCTTCCCACCCTTTGCACCTTCTTCATAGCCCGTCTACCTCTCCTGACATAAGTAGAGGTAGGAGACAACTCCTGCAAGCCAAGCCTACTCATAATATTCACCTCATCTCTACCCAGTGGGAAATTCACCTCACATTTAGCTTCCACTATCTCCCGAATCATAGAAGTGATCCTATTCCAAACTTGTTGAACAAAAAATTTGGCCTCATGAAAGATCCTCCTATTCCTTTCGAGCCAGATCTACCACAGAATGAAGATGGGCCCAATATACCAGACCGTCTGGAGGAAGGAGGATAGAATAGGAGGTCTGCCCAAATTGCTCCAAAACTCCACCAGAGAATCCACATGGACACAAGGATGCTTCCACAGCCCCCACCAATAGTGCCATAGAAGCATAGAGAAGGGGCATCTGAAGAACAGGTGTGAGGAGTCTTCCTCTTTGTTACCACACAAAACACAAATAGAAGGCCCCAAGAATCCCTGCTTGTGGATATTGTCCCAAGTTAGATATATGTTCCAAGCTAAAGTCCAGGCAAAGCAATTACACTTCGGCCAAGAAGCATTATTCCACACCTATTTCCACCAGTTCACTTCTCTTCCCTCAAGTCTTCGGCTCAACAATTCCCAGTATCCACTAGCCACAGAAAAATGCCCTTAGGATTTGGAGACCAAGCAAGCCCATCCCTACCCTTAAGGGAGCTACAGTGTCTATTTGCCAAAATGCCTTGCAACTCTGCACACTCTTCCTCCATCTCAACAATCAGCCATTCATTAGGAGTCTTCTACCGCTCCAAATCCAGCTGACTGCACTTATAGACAGCCTTAAAGTCACTCACCCTTGACCATCGTGCTTCCAAAAACCTCTAGCCTAGGTTTCCAAGGTTAGGAAACTAATCAAGGATGGGAGGGTATCCATCCCAAGAATCATTCTAGAAAAGGACCTCTTCCCCCCTTCTGCAAATCCAAAAAAGCCCTACCTTAATGAGAGAAGCCCCCCTCTTAAGAGTGTACCAGATCGATGAGACCTTTCCTTCAAGTGGATATCTAGGGATTTCCTCCATTAGGATCCTCTGCATATATTTGTTGGCCAAAATCCTGGCGCAACCTCGGTCTTGCTCAACATACCACCTCCAGTACAATTTAGCTGCAAGTGCTTCCCCAAAAAGAATAGACTGCCTTAACCCAAGCCCCCCCGATTGCTTCGGGCTACATACCAAGTCCCAATTGACCAGACTCCATTTGGAAGAGGTGAGATTACCTGCCCATAAGAATTGCCTATCCAGAGAGTCCAAACCCTGCAAGAACCACTTAGGACCCACCTGAAGCATACATCGATAGATCGGAAGAGCCTGAACCACTGACTGAATCAGTTGAACCCTCCCCGCAAAGGATAACTATATATGAGTCTAATGTTCAACCTTCACGTGGAATTTATCCAAGATCCCCTGCTAGGGCTCCCTAGGAGGGTTGCCAGGAGAAATAGGGATGCCCAAATACGTCAAGGGCAGGGAGCCAACTTGGAATCTCAAGATAAGAGCAATCCTCCTTTGAATAGATTTAGGAGTGTTGAAAAAGAGGATAGAATATTTATCCTCATTGATCATCTGGCCAGAAGCTGCAAGATAAACATCCAGGACCTTATGCAAATTAGTAGCTTCATTAATTTGAGCTAGCCCCATAAGGGTTGTACCTTCCACAAAACTGCAAGTGAGACTGCAACTACAAGTCATTACCCCATCTCCAACCCTAAATAGTACCCAGACCCACATTATGCTTAATCAACTTCCCCAGACCCCCAGCAAGAGGAATGAATAAATAAGGTGAGAGGGGATCCACTTGGCGTAGACCCCTAGAAGCACCAAATAGCTCAGTATGGTCTCCACTGATAAGCACATAGAAAGAGATGGATGTAACACAACTCATAACCCATTGGATCCACTCATCAGCAAAACCAAAATCCCTGAGGATCTTCTGAAGGAAGGACCACCAAACTCTATCGTACACCTTAGCCATATCTAGCTTGATAAACATAGCTTTTTCCTTGGAGATTGCCATAAAATGAATGGTCTCCATAGGAATGACCACCCCATCCATAATTTAGCACCCTTACACAAACCCACTTTGCTCCTCAGAAATAACATTCCCTAGGCACTTCTTCAATCTATCCACTATCAGCTTAGAGATGATCTTATAAATCACATTGCAGAGGAAGATAGGGCAAAGCTGGCCTAACCGGTCGCCCCCTTCACACTTGGGGATTAGAGAAATGAAGGTTGCATTCAATGCCCTAAGCATCTGCTTATTCCTCAGGGACTCCTAGAGTACTTCCAATAAATCCAGCTTAATTATATCCCAAAACTCTTGAAAGAATTCAACCGGGAACCCATCTGGTCTAGGAGCCTTTCCTTTCCTCATGTCGGAGACAATCCTCTCAATTTCTTCCAGCAAAATGGGACACAAAAGCTTCTCATTCATCTCCCTCGAGACAAAAGAAGGGATGCAAGACAGAACCAAATTCTCCTCCACTGTTTCCCCCTAAGAGTCCTCCCTAAAGAGGGACTGGAAAAACTAGAGAGACTCCCTAAACATCTCTTGCAAGGATAAGCATTGCTCACCTTTGTCATTAACCACAATAGGAATGGAATTTCTATGTCTTCTTGCTTTCACTAAGTTGAAAAGAAACTAGTGTTCTTGTCCCCCTCATTCAGCCAATCAATATGAGCTCTTTCCTTCCAATATATTTCTTCCTTAAGCTCCCATTCCTTTACTGCCTTGACAGCCCTGTCTTCCTCTCTAAGCAATTCCTCAAACAAACCATGCTCTCTGATTTCATTGGTGATCTGATTCAACACAATTTGAGCCGCTTTCTTCTCAAGAAAAATATTCCTAAAACCTTGTCGGTCTCACTATTTAAGCTGAAGCTTAACAAATTGCAGTTGCTTGGCAAAAGAGTACATTGCAGTGCCAAAGGCCGGCCTCCCTTTCCTCCACTAGTCCGTAACAAGAACCTACAAGGAAGGGTCCCAAAGCCACATAAGTTGGAATTTGAATGAAGGTGAATGGGCCACCCGAGCTGAAGACAAAACTAGCTTGATAGGCCAGTGATTCGACCCTCTCCAGTCCAAAATCTCAAAACTTGTGGACCACTCCCCGCCAATCCAAAAACAAGAAACCAGAAAATGATCCAACCGTTCAGGAATCCAATTCTCTCCCACCCTCCTGTTGTTCCAAGTGAACAAACCATTACTAGGCTTGATATCAACTAGCTGTAGCAAGGAGATACTATCTTGGAAAAGGAAAGAAGAACTTTCCAATTGCATTACACCCCCCTTCTTTTTCACTCAACTCCAAGATGGCATTGAAGTCTCCTACCATAATCCAAGGATGAAAAGGGGCCAACCTTCACATACCAAAAACATCAGACCATAAGTTTTTCTTACCCTAAAGATTAGTGGGAGCATAGATATTCAAAAACAAGATGAGGTCCCCGGTCTCAAGACTAGATAGCACCCCGGATAACGAGGATCTGGAGGTAGCCCACCAGACAGGGTGGAACCTTAAAGGGTTCCATAGATAGGCCACTCCTCCCAAGGAACCAGCTGCCCCAACACACTGACACTCACCTTGCCCCCACAGCTTTGGCATGAGACCCATCATGCTTTCCACTGAAAGTTTAGTTTCTTGCAAGAAAAGGACATCAGGTGAATGATTCCTAATCAAATCCCGAACAACTTTTTGTCTAGGGCCATTGTTCAAGCCCCTTACATTCCATGAGAGCACAATCATTTAGGAGGGTTGGAAAAGTGTGAATCCAAAGTCTTCACTAACCCTGACTCAACCAAATTCTCCCCCCTCAATTTGATCTTATCCAGATCCTTCTTTCTGCCAACCTTTGAGCTCTTCTCTGAAGCACTTTTCTTAATATCTTTCTGATGTAGACCCAGGTGAATGGCAGATTTATTACTCTCAACCCTAGCCGGTTCCAATTTCAAAGCAATCGGAGAACCCTCCCCCTCAGCCAGATTCACCTCAATACCAAAAGCCAGGCCCAACTGAACCCCTACTATCTAGTCCATCTCCATCTACTGGCTTCCAACCATTAGTAGGGTCTGGGTAGCTTCCTCCATTATACTTTTCGGAACCCCTCCTGATGCACCCTGATCTAGAGGGATTAACCCCGAATTTACTTCCTGATGGCTCAGGTCATCTAAGGCCTCAAATCTGTTAAAGGTATCCTCCTCATGTCTCTCCTGTAAGGGTCTCTTTTGTCCTCTGTTCCTGTTCTTTGTCTTGACTGAGACAAAACCATTAGCGCCCTCTACCATACCCGGCATGGCAGCTTTCCCTTTCTCAACTTTATCAAGGCTCGGTTTTGACTGTTGAGGTTGTCACACCATCAGTTTGTATCTAGGACACTTATGCTGTAAATGACCATACTCATGACACATACAGAAGTGAAAGGTAAAGTCTCATAATCTAACTATTGAACCCAAGAATATGAGCCTGCACACATATCTATAGCATCTGGCAAGGGTTTACTAAGTTCTATTTCAACATAGATATGTGCAAAGGTCATTACCTTTCTCCCCAGAGTTTGCAACGACGATCCCACTGGCCTCCCAAGCAGAGTGGCGAGCATCCGTAGCACATCCTCCCGACAACATTCCATTGGAAGACGTGGTAACCGAACCCACACCAGAACCCTATTTGGGAGCACCTCTGAAGGATTAAACCCCGCATGCCAAGGTTTGATAAATATTCCCACCTGGTTGTAAAAATATAGGATTCTTTCAAAGACCCTATTGCTATCCTCCATGCAGTTGAAAGTAACCATGAAGTAGTTATTTGCCAAAAGCATAATCTCCATTTCCCCTTTCGGTGCCCATGTCCATTGCGACCAGTTTTCCAAAAACTGCAATGAAACCCTCATTCCCAAAAACTTGTAGTATAGCGAGTGATTTGAAAAGTATTCAATGTCCCGTACTTGTCGTTCAATGTTCAAAAATTAGGCATGTAACAAAACTGATATTTTATTTTCTTCTTCTTATTGATTGTATCTCTTTTTGTTTCTTTACAAGCACAAATAATTTTCTTTTTTTCTGATAATATTTTATTATTACTTACTTCCAATTTCATATAGTTTGCAAAATTGACTTGTGTAAGGAAATGAACATTATTCTGTTAATTGCACGGATTGTTACAATAACAAAAGTAAAGTAATTTGTCAACTTTTTCTACAATATATATTTGTGCTTTTAAAAAATGATAAAATTTCATTAAAAAAATATTTTAAATTCAAATATAAAGAGTCAACTTTATCTACATTATTTCTAACATTTTTATCAATCTTCTTAAAACTAAACAAAAATTTCCTTGGTGTACCCATTGCACACTACAATGCAATGGCTAATAGATAAGTGATTATTGTAAGAAAAAACATGTCAATTGAATCAAGATTCAATGTATCCTAGAGCATAAATAAACATTAAAAATCATATTAGTGACATACATAGACTAATATATAGAAATCCAATCATACACAAACTTACTATAATTATAATACATTGCAATAATATAAAATACTAAAGACAAAACTAAATAATAATTAAAAAATAATATTCTAATGCCTAAAATGTTTCTAACATAAATCCAAAACATAAATTTATTAGATAGTATTTCGTAGCTTCTGGAAAGATCCTACTAGACATTATTTGGTGGCATTTATTTGTTCTTTTCTTAAGACATAGTCAGTTAGTCTAACCTTCTAGCGTGTAAATTGTTTCGTCTCCACTACGCTACAGTAGTTTGAATGCCTAATTGAAGAAAAGTTTCCTACTGTATTCATTAAAGGTGGGGGTGTCTCTATAAATGAATAACAACACTGCCTTGGATTTCATATCGATCTTCACCTACGAACTCCTTATTCAATTGAAACATAATTTTTTTTGTGTCCATTTGACTTAATAAATATGGAGAATTCGATGCATATGAAACTGAGAACACTGCTTCTTGTGTTGTTGATAACGTTTACGGTGCATGTCTCGGCCAAATGCCAGGTTCCATGTGCACAGAAGTCCTCTGAAATGGCTGAGAAGTGGGCGCATGTGCAACTCGGCCAAGCGCCACAATACCCATCGGAAGCTGTTTTATCAGACCTCAATCTCTATCCTAATGTTCAAGCCGCTGCTTCAGAGTCTCTGCATAACGACAGCCACTGAAATCCATACTCGTTCCTCTTCTTTTCTATTTCGTTGTCAAATAGAATAAATAAAACCGGATCCTCTCCTAGTGTTCCCTTCATTCACTATTTCCTTTCCATTCATTCGATACATGTAATTGATTGAATTGTGAATAAACCTTGGCACCAGATTTTATTATGTTGAAGGCATACTTTATATGAAGTGTTCAACTTACTTATTTATACTTATTTGTCTTATTAAAATTTTAATTATTGTAGAATACTTATTTTTTGAATTACAAATCTATCTTTTATTTCTATCTTTTTTAATAAGAATATATATTTTAATTTAATCTTCTTTTATTAGGATATTCTATCTTTTTTTTATTTAATTATTCTAATCATCATCTTCTTCTTTTAAGGTTTAATTTACACTAAGTTAATTTTTTTTTTGCCTTATGAAGTTACAAATAATGATTTTAAAAGATAATAGAATTAATTTAATTAATACATTTGTCTTATTAATATTTAATTTATTGTAGAATAATTATTGTTAAATTTTTATTTTTATATCTCTCTTATTCTCTCTCTCTAACTCATAAACACACACTCCTTGTTTCTCCCTCCCTCTCTCTATCTCTATCTCTCTCCCTATCCCTCTTCATTTCTTTATATTTTCCTCTATCTATATCTCTTCCTATCTCTCCCTCCCTCATTCCCTCTATATCCCACTATTTATCTTTTTATCACTACCTCTCTATTCCTTTCTCTTATATATATCTATCTCTCGCCCTTCTTCCAATATATGTCTATCTCTTCCTCTATCTTACCATATCTCCATCTCTCCCTCTCTTTGTCTCCTTATATCTCTATATCTCTATCACTCTATCTCACCATCTATATATCTCTTTACATCTCTTTATCTGTCTATCAATTTTATCCTCTTCCTCTCTCACTCTATCTTCCTTTCTACCGAGCTATCTTTCTCTCCCCACTCTATCTATATACATTTCTCCCTCTATATATGCATCTCTCTCTCTCTCTCTCTCTCTCTCTCTCTCTCTCTCTCTCTCTCTCTCTCTCTCCTTATATTTTGAGCTTCGACATATCTAATCCTATCTCTTCTCTATCTTTTTCTCTCCATATCTCTCTCCTTTTCTCCATATTCATATTCATCTCATCTTCATCTCTATCTATAATATTTTTACCTCTCTCTCTTTCTCTCTTGCCTGGCCCCCTCTACCTCTCTCTCCCTCTCACCTAATTGCAAACATAACATGAGTCTATTGGTTATGGAACTTGATTATCTTCTTAATTGAAATTTTTTCCTTTACTTATAATTGAAACCTTGTAAGAGGATGCCAGGTGGATTTGAAACCATCACTTCTCTATTGAGACCTTTATTGCACACGAAACATTATTTTCTAAATTTGGTCTACCAATTGATCTCATGTACTGCACAAATTTATGAAAAAAATTGACCAAATTTTGCCCTAATTGACCTTTCACACCTCTTCGGCATACCCATTGCACACTAAGGTGTGATTGCTAGTTTATCATTTTAGAAGGAAAGTTGAATCTATTTTACCTAAAATTCTCATTAATAATATAATATTCAAATGCAAAGTTACAGAAGATAAAGAGCTTTACTTTTAGTAGGAATATCAATGAGAATGTATTGTAATAGAAGGAGCAATATAGAATCAACATGTTCGGGCCCCAAGAGAAATCTCAACAATAAAAACTGTTGTAGAAGAAGAAAAAAATTAAACCTTGGACCATATTCACATAGTCTCTTTCGTTTATACCAATTGACACAGTTGCAAATCCTCCATGTGTGTCCACTACAACAATGACCATAGCCAAACCAATCTTCCCAAAACACTCTAATTAAGAATGAGGTACAACAGGCTGAATCTATCAAATTATTAGTTCCTGGCAGGGAACTGTAGCGGAGGCACCAACATTTAGACTGCAATTAACTAGGCTGTAGCCTGTCAAACTCTCAGAATTTTTTGCATAAATTTATTTTCGAAGATGTGTTATATACAAGCGTTACATTTTTTACTTGAGATTTTGGTACAAAGTATTTTGGCAATCTGAGATAGGCATTGCAGATTACTGGCAGAAGCATTCGCTCTTATTAATGTGAAAGAACCCAAGATTTCCAAAGTGAAGGCTGAAGGAACAGTGGTCTCGGGTACTCATTTTTGGCGATCACCATTTGTGTAGAAGACTGTAGAGCAAGAATGGCTAAAATGAATAGTTGGCAATTGGGTTCTATTATTTTGCCTGCAGATACGATGTGGACATTGAAGAGTATGCCAACTATAGTATATAGTCAATGAGACATCCACAGATAAGAAGCTTCGTAACATCCAAGCTCTGCATATCTCATGACGTCTCTTCACTTCAATCCACTTATTGGTTATGGACCTCTGGTATGCCTTTTGTTCTTCGTTCATAGACTACTTCATTACTGTTTTTCTTTGCATTTGTGTTTGCCCAAACTATGTCCCCAAATGCCCACTTGCCATAAACATGAATAAACCCTGCAAAACAAGCATTTATCTATTTGCTTGACAATGCTTTTAATCTTTCATATTATCTTTTTCCCTTTTTATTTTGTCGAACATTATTGTATATATGTGAAGGCTTCCCCTTTGTCTTTTGTTGAAGATTATTGTATATATATGAGGGCAAAGCCCAATGTATGGAAGCTGCAATAATAATAAAAGGAACTTTCTGGTAGATGTAGTCAAATTGGTGAGCCATTTTAAATACTGTGTTGTGTATAATTTATGTGTTTCCAATTTGTCTTTTGTTTTAACAATTGGTATTAGTCCACTTACAAGATGCAAGTTTTAAGAGCAGAGGATTCAGTATAGAGTAGGCAGTACCCATAAGGAACGCAATGCTTCCATGTGTTGGTATATTTGTAAATCCCATCGAATCTATGGCTGCCATATTAAATTGATTGGTTCATGTAGGAAATTTTGTCACTTAAATTGGCTGGGTATTGCTTATTTTTGTGGCTTGAAGTTGGTGGTTCCAAGGCATCTATGTAGTCAGAAGGTGAGGACTATACAATTTTAGACTTGGGCTCACCGCAACTCAGTTACATACAAGCTAAAATTGGGTAGATGGGATTCCCAGGCGTTTTCCTCTTTCATGTAGTGAATGAATTTGAGCCCATGATTACCCAAGCTACTTACTATATTCTCTATGTGCCATTTCTTTAGAGGAAGCCCAATCAATGTGTTTATTTAGAGGAATTAAAGAGAGAAAGGAGAAGAAGAGAAGAGTTTGAAGGAGAAAATAGAGCCTCTATTGTGTCACCCTTTGGAGAATGATGATCTAGGATTTAAGATTTAAGAAGCGACAGAGGATTGTTGATAGAGAGGATGATTTCTAAAAACAAAGACTTAATAGAATTATACCCTAGAAAAAATGATGCCTTTT
Source organism: Cryptomeria japonica (assembly GCF_030272615.1). NCBI lineage: Eukaryota > Viridiplantae > Streptophyta > Pinopsida > Cupressales > Cupressaceae > Cryptomeria > Cryptomeria japonica. The sequence continues at coordinate 252,109 of NW_026729010.1, read as the reverse complement.
TCATGAGGGATAAAACCCTAGATTTTTGGTTGGAATCTATGTAGATGTTACACAGGAAGAGTCTCAAAAAATAAAGGAGGAATTCACAACAAGTGAAAAATTTTCTATAAATGGAGTTGCTTTTGATACTGTTGTAAATGGGCCCAATGACTATTAAAATTCTATTGCAGATTCACCAAGTATTGATTCTTTAAGGATGAATAATAGACTGCAAATTTCATAATCTTTTTGTGTTTCTCGAATAGAGCGAGAGAGGGGGAGAGAGAAAGATGGCTTTCAACTCTTCCAACTTGTGTGAATGAGTTGGTAAAGGAACTTATGATTCAAAGAAGATGGAGAGACGCGGGTTCCTTTCCTACAGTTTCGTCTCCCAGCAAAGTTGAACCGTTGACCCCTCCCCTATTTTATAGAAGCAACCTGTAGCCTGTCTCTGTTTGCGACTATCAAGATTAATTGAAGCACTTGAAGAGTTTACGGACTAAAATGGAGCAACTTGCCAAGACGCAGGAGCGTCCCATCATGCCCAAGATCAAATGTGAGAAGAGGAAATGAACATTATTCTGTTAATTGTAAGGAAATGAACATTATTCTGTTACTTGTACGGATTGTTACAATAGCAAAAGCAAAGTAATTTGTTAACATTTTCTACAATATATATTTGTGCTTCTAAAAAATGATAAAATTTCATTAAAAAAACATTTTAAATTCAAATATGAAGAGTCAACTTTATCTACATTATTTCTTACATTTTTTCCAATCTTCTTAAAACTAAACAAAAATTTCCTTGGTGTAACCATTGCACAATACAATTCAATGGCTAGTAGATAAGTGATTACGTGAGAAAAAACATGTCAATTGAATCAAGATTCAATGTATGCTAGAGCATAAATAAACATTAAAAATCATATTAGTGGCATACACAGACTAATATATAGAAATCCAATCATACACAAGCTTACTATAATTTTAATACATTGCAATAATATAAAATACTAAAGACAAAACTAAATAATAATTAAAAAATAATATTCTAATGCCTAAAATGTTTCTAACATAAATTCAAAACATAAATTTATTAGATTGAATTTCGTAGCTTCTGGAAAGATCTTACTAGACATTATTTGGTGGCGTTTATTTTTTCTTTTCTTAAGACATAGCCAGTTAGTCTAACCTTCTAGCCTGTAAATTGTTTCGTCTGCACTACACTACAGTAGTTTGAATGCCCAATTGAAGAAAAGTTTTCTACTGTATTCATTAAAGGTGGGGGTGTCTCTATAAATGAATAACAACATTGCCTTGGATTTCATATCGATCTTCACCTACGAACTCGTTATTCAATTGAAACATAATTTTTTGGTGTCCATTTGACTTAAAAAATATGGAGAATTCGATGCATATTAAACTGAGAACACTGCTTCTTGTGTTGTCGATAACGTTTACGGTTCATGCCTCGGCCAAATGCCAGGTTCCATGTGCACAAAAGTCCTCTGAAATGGCTGAGAAGGGGGTGCATGTGCAACTCGGCCAAGCGCCACAATACCCATCGGAAGCTGTTTTATCAGACCTCAATCTCTATCCTAACGTTCAAGCCGCTGCTTCAGAGTCTCTGCATAACGACAATAGAATAAATAAAACCGGATCCTCTTCTAGTGTTCCCTTCATTCACTATTTCCTTTCCATTCATTCGATACATGTAATTGATTGAATTGTGAATAAAACTTGGCGCACCTATTATCCTTGAGTTGTATTTTTTCTAATTTTTTATTAACAAGATTTTATTTATCATCTTGGAAGGAAAGCTGAATCTCTTTTATTTATCAATGAGAATGTATTGTAACAGGAGGAGCAATATAGAATCAACATGTTGAGGCCCCAAGAAAAATCTCAACAATAAAAACTGCTGTAGAAGAAGAAAAGAATTAAACCTTGGACCATATTGACACAGTCTCTTTCGTTTATACCAATTGACACAGTTGTAAATCCTACATGTGTGTCCACTACAACACTGACCATAGCCAAACCAATCTTCATAAAACACTCTAACTAAGAATGAGGTACAACAGGCTGAATCTATCAAAATATTAGTTCCTGCCAGGGAACTGTAGCGGAGGCACCAACATTTAAACTGCAATTATTCTAGGCTGTAGCCAATCAAACTATGGGAATTTTTTGCATAAATTTATTTTCGAAGATGTGTTATATACAATCTGTACATTTTTTACTTGAGATTTTGATACAAAGTATTTTGGCAATCTGAGATAGGCATTGCAGATTGCTGGCAGAAGCATTCGCTCTTACGAATGCGAAAGAATACCAATGTGAAAGAACCCAAGATTTCCAAAGTGAAGGCTGAAAACACAGTGGTCTCGGGTACTCGTTTTTGGCGATCACCGTTTGTGCAGAAGGCTGTAGAGCAAGAATGGCTAAAATGATCAGTTGGCAATTGGGTTCTATTATTTTTCCTGCAGATAAGATGTGGGTTATGAAGAGTATGCCAACTATAGTCTATAGTCCATGCCACATCCACAGATAAGAAACTTCGTAACATCCAAGCTCTGCATATCACATGACGTCTCTGCACTTCAATCGACTTATTGGTTATGGACCTCTGGTATGCCTTTTGTTCTTCGTTGATAGTCTACTTCATTACTGTTTTTCTTTGCGTTTGGGTTCGCCCAAACTGTGTCCCCAAATGCCCACTTGCCATAAACATGAAGAAACCCTGCAAAACAAGCATTTATCTATTTGCTTGACAATGCTTTTAATCTTTGAAATTATTTTTGTCCCTTTCTCTTTTGTTGAAGATTATCGTATATATGTGATGGCAAAGCCATATGTATGGAAGCTGCAATAATAATACAAGGATCTCTGTTCTACTTTCTGGTGGATGTAGTCAAATTGGTGAGCCATGTTAAATACTGTGTTGTGCATAATTTGTGTGTTTCCAATTTATCTTTTGTTTTAACAATTAGTATCAGTCCAGTTACAAGATGCAAGATTTAAGAGCAGAGGATTCACAACAGAGCAAACAGTACCCATGACGAAGGCAATGCTTCCATGTGTTGGTATATTTGTAAATCCCATCGAATCTATGGCTGCCATATTAAATTGATTGGTTCATGTAGGAAATTTTGTCACTTAAATTGGCTGGTTATTGCTTATTTTTGTGGCTTGAAGTTGGTGGTCGCAAGACATCTATGTAGTCAGAAGGCGAGGACTATACGGTTTTAGACTTGGGCTCACCGCAACTTAGTTACATACAAGCTAAAATTGGGTAGATGGGATTCCAAGGTGTTTTCCTCTTTCATGTAGTGAATGAATTTGAGCCCATGATTACCCAAGCTTCTTACTGTATTCTCTATGTGCCATTTCTTTAGAGGAAGCCCAATCAATGTGTTTATTTAGAGGAATTAAAGAGAGAAAGGAGAAGAAGAGAAGAGTTTGGAGGAGAAAATAGAGCCTCTATTGTGTCACCCTTTGGAGAATGATGATCTAGGATTTAAGATTTAAGAAGCCATAGAGGATTGTTGACAGAGAGGATGATTACTAAAAATAAAGACTCAATAGAATTATCCCCTAGAAAAAATGACGCCTTTTTCATGAGGGATAAAACCCTAGATTTTTGGTTGGAATCTATGTAGATGTTACACAGGAAGAGTCTCGAAAATTAAAGGAGGAATTCGTAGCAAGTGAAATTTTTTCTATAAATGGAGTTGATTTTGATACTGCTGTAAATGGGCCCAATGACTATTAAAATTTTGTTGCAGATTCACCAAGTATTGATTCTTTAAGGATGAACAATAGACTGCAAATTTCATAATCTTTTTGTGTTTCTGGAATAGAGCAAGAGAGGGGGAGAGAGAAAGATGCCTTCCAACTCTTCGAACTTGTGTGAATGAGTCAGCAAAGGAACTTGTGATTGAAAGAAGATGGAGAGACGTGGTTTAATTTCTGACAGTTTCGTCGCCCAGCAAAGTCGAACCACTGACCCCTCCCCTATTTTGTAGAAGCAACCTGCGGCCTGTCTCTTTTTGGTCTGCAACTATGAAGAAGAATTGAAGCACTTGAAGAGTTTATGAGCTGAAATGGAGAAACTTGTCAAGATGTAGGAGCCTCGCATCACACCCAAGATCAAATGTGAGAAGAGGAATCCTTGTGTGGGTCAAAATCGGAGAAGCGATGCTAAGGGCATCATGGTACTCATCAAGTCCAGTGAAGGGGCTTAGAGGCATGAAATGAGAGGCCCCGCTGCTCCTGCTGGTAAACTCTTTCATTCGCCGCCCATTTCAGAGGTGAATTTGGCAGCGGTGGCAGCGACTTTGAAAGTGAGAGTGTTAGTTCACTAGTGGATCATTTAAAATTATATATATCTTTACACCATTCAAGTCATTGTCATTACATTAAATATATCCAGGAACACATTCAGCTTCAATCTTACAGTTGATTTGATTGTGCCTCATAATGGAGGAATTCTCATTAATTGCTCGAACCTTTTAAAGAAAGTGTATTCAGCATGTCTATGAAGTAAAAGAATCCCATTTTTTCAGACCAACTTTTACAGAGCTATGTTATTTTTGGTAATATATGTGTTAAGACAAGAAAATTGTATGTATAATTTTCTCACAAATTGGAGTTTAACATACAAGAATTAGAAGTTGAAAAGTCCCTTTCTAATTGTTTATAATATGGGGTTTCTCTATCTCCATGAAATGACTATATTATCATGAGATGAAAATTATTATTGTTTATAAGGGATGACGATAATAGAACGGTCATTGATAACGAGTTGTAATTTATTTTTTTATTATTATATAGCTTACACCATTCAAGTGACTGTAATTACATAAAATATATGTAGGAAAACATTCAACTTCAATCCTATGGTTGATTTGATTGTGCCTCATAATGGAGCAATGCTCATTAATTGCTCAGACCTTTTAAATATACTATATTCAGCATGTCTATGAAGTAAAAGAATCCTATTTTTTCAAACCAACTTTTATAGAGCTATGCTATATTTGGTAATATATGTGCTAAGACAAGCAAATTGTATGGATGATTTTCTCACAAATTGAAGTGTTACATAGAAGGATTAGAAGATGAGAAGCCCCTTTCTAATTGTTTATAATATGGGGTTTCTCTACCTCCACGAAATGACTATATTGTCTTGAAACTAAAATTATTATTATTTATAAAGGATGATGATAATAGAATGGTCATTGATATCGAGTTGTAATTTATTTTTTTATTATTGTATAGATTTCCACAATTCAAGTCACTATCATTACATAAAATATATCCAAGAAAACTGTTAGCTTCAATCTTACAATTGATTTGATTGTGCCTCATAATGGAGCAATTCTTGTTAATTGCTCAAACCTTTTAAATAGAGTGTATTCAGCATGTCTATGAAGTAAAAGAATCCCATTTTTTCAAACCTACTTTTATAGAGCTATGTTATTTTTGGTAATATGTGTGTTAAGACAAGCAAACTGTATGGATGATTTTCTCACAAATTAGAGTGTTACATACAAGGATTAGAAGATGTGAAGCCCATTTCTAATTGTTTATAATATGGGGTTTCCCTACCTCCATGAAATGACTATATTGTCATGAAATAAAAATTATAATTGTATAAAGGATGGCGATAATAGAATGGCCATTGAGAATGAGTTGTAATATATATTTTTATTATTGTGAGATCCAATGTAATATGCTCACTCATGTTATTCATTGTGTTAAGGATGGTACGCATTCATAACTTGGTATTTCATTGATGATACATTGAGGAACTTTGGATTTATTTTTGTACAGAATTCTAGTGGGTGTTGTGTTGCATAGGTGCACTTATAGACTTCTTTCTAATTATTATAATTGTTTCTTGTGGTGAGTATACATACTCATAATTAGTGGTAATATGTTCACCATTTTTACATTATTATCTAATGATGACACTTTGATTACAATTCTATGAGCACTTTGTGACTATAGAATATTTTACATGATATAATCATATTGATATGTTTTTTAGATTCTTAGTTGTTAAGATAATGATTTCGGAAGTATATAAATTTTGCATACAATATCCTCTAGGTATAACCTAGATACTACTACTTTTTATTCTAGTTTGTAGTGATCTTCTATATATGTACATGTTCCTAAGTTATTTAATATATTAGATTTTATCCTTCAGTGTTTCTCATTTTTGTAATTGTAATTTTCATCTCGACTAGTTTCCCAGTTCTCATATGATATTAGAGATTTATCTCATGCAAATAAACAATATTTTTGTTTGAAAATTTATGTCATGGTATGATTTTAGGCATTTGGATAATCTAGAGATATTTTTTGAAGATAGAAATAAAGGGAGATAGATAAATATAGAGAGAGATAGAGAAGGAGAGGGAGAGGAAGTTATATATATGTGTGTGTGTGTATGTGTATGTGTATCTGTATGTGTATGTGTACAAAGACAAAGAGAGAGGCATCGAGAGAGATAGATATGTTAGATAGTTCAAATAACTGGAAGACAAAGAAGATGGGGGGGGGTGAATCAGTTGTCACATATTACCGTAACTATTGGCAATTTAAACTTTAATATTGGAACCCAAAACATTAATATTAGAATAGAAGTTAAACCAACTAAGCATAAACAATAATCACAAAATAAATACCATCCACGTGACACCAAGATTTGTACGTGGAAAACCAAGTGAAGGGAAAAAAAATGGTGAGAAGCCTACCCATAGTTAGATAATACTTCTGTAGTAAGTATGTTAATTATAATTGAGGGGCCTGCACTTGCAAGAAGGCCAACATCCTAGAGTACACTGCTCATCACAAAAGGAGCCTCCTTGACTACAAAGAAATCCAGACTACAATCCCAAGAAGTGTTGTACTGCAAAAGATAGCATCTCCTATGCCTGAGTAAAGTTCCAATTAAGCTCAATACCAGAGGACTAAATCCTCTTACATACACCTAATTCGATCTCCAATGGTTGACCAAATCCTCCAATTAAATGATATTACATTATCAAGCAATGCTAATAATTCATCTCTAGATAACTCAGGGAATTATTGAATGAAAACTCTATCAATAATTTCTTGATCCTATTCTACAACCATTTTCCATTTATTTGCAAGACTAGAATACAAAGAATCAAAAATGTCCTTCTCAATATCTTGAGGCAACTGATTGTATTGACATAGATGGTTGATTACCTCTTGAACAATTTGTTGTTTCTGACCATCATCAAATGAATCAAAATACTCTTTCACATTATCAAACCGTTTCTCCCCTAATTTTTTTAATGTCCTCTCAAAATCAGTCATTGGTTTGTATGATGTAACATTAATAGGAGTACTTTCCTTTGAAATTTCTCCTACTGGTTTGGATTTCTTACCAGTCAATTTCACCTTCTTTGGTTCCTCTTCAGTGTCAGTATCCTCAGATACTTCTTGAAGATTGAGATGTCTACCTCTCTTCTTTGTTGCAGTCTACTTATTTGCATATACTTTGGGTACCAGTTCCTTCTTGACTTGAATATTTCTTGTCACCCTTGTATCGGTGGTCACTAAAGCTACTTGCTCAACTTTCTTCTTTTTCTCTTTGGCACTATTGGGTTGAGTAGGTGCATTCCTTTCCTAGTAAGTTCCCAGTTTTTTCTTCTTCTTATCCTTAGGAGATGCCAAAAAACTATTGGCACAACCAATAAATAAGTCATAGTTGACTTCATAACTCATTTCTTCCATCTTTTCCTCCCTGGGTTCAATGGCCTCCATAAGGCAGAAATCAGTGGTTACAGTGAAACAAATGCCTTTTCAAAGTGTTTCACCACTTCATCAGGTAGCCTTAACCTTATGCTCATCTTCTTTTGAAACTCATTGAAATATATGTTCATGGCAACAGGAAATGTGTTCTTCACAGCCTTAATGCTATTTTTTATTTGATTTGTAACCGATATGTCCTTAGACCATTCAACATCACCAATTCTTGGTAGGAAATTCTAAAAATAGAAGAATAGACCAATCGACCATTGACCATATTTGAATTTTTGACTATTCTCATTCTTAATTCATTTTAAGGTCAGCATCAATTGTCTTCTCATTGCCTCACACAAGTCATAATCTGCATTCTCTATAATCATCATGTAGGCGGCATGCACAATAGTCGATGGTACACTATTCATCCTACTAGAGTGGAATATCCGATAACCAATGACCATAGTTGCAAATCTAACCGCTAGATCTGCAATGTTGTTGATCGATATAGCATGACCATCAATGATGGTTAGAGTCAGTGCAATCATAGTCTCTTTTTAAATTGTCCTTAGTTTTGTTACTTTACCGATTTTCCAGAAACTAGTCACTGCATGAATTTCTTCCTTTGTGATTATGTGCGACCTATCAAGATACATATTCTCTCCATGTGCATGACTAAGGATAATCCTAACATGCTCTTCCTCAAAATTTTCAAGAAAATATGCCACATTATGAAAACCCTTTTCATAAACCCTAATGTATTCGGGTTTGATTTTCCCATTCTTATCACACAAAGGTTTGAGTTGTGAATAAATTGATAGTGATCCTAGATCCTCAATTTTATAGTCTATATAGTTGGATAAATCACCTTTGATCATCACACCATCAAGAACTTAAGATAATGCATTATATGATTCTATTTTATCTTATTCCATAGACACCATAGATTCAACAGTAATCATAAGTCTCTTTGCTAGTATAGACGATGCCATTCTGGATAATCTTGATTTGAGAGATTAAAAAAGAATACCTTATTATCTTCATGCTGGCAAGGTTTCCGATTGATCTCTCGAATGCACACCCATTTTGCCTTTTCTTATCTTCGAATCTGATTCAACTTTTGAACTGCAACACAAATCCATTCACAATCAACTAACAATTCTTTGTTTCGATCTATAGGTGCTCAAAAACTCTTCTTCAAATGCAATTAGGGTAAACGTAACTCAGTAAAACTTTATTTTATAAACTTACCCACTGTATTAATTGCACAACTGATAGGGTAACAAACTCACCTATACCAATAGGTATATAACCGGTTGGTAATCCTTAGAAAACCGATAGATAAGAATATCAAGAATTCTCATAATACAACTTGAAATGAAAAAATATCTTACCATATATTCTTCAAGGGGTCCGAACGTAGGTTTACCACTATGCTCCCCTTAGGCTTGATGAAAAGCTCAGTTCTCAGGTGCAGGATTCTCCACACAAAGTGAAGGGTTAGATTCTTCTGTAGGCTTGTTCTCACTTTTCTTCTTTTAGATTTTGTTCATCTCCACTCTAGTTTCTTCAACATCAACCTTTTGCTTACCTTTTTGATCTTCATAGTGGTTAATCGGTTTGTTCTTCTTAGTTCTACAAAACTTAGCCATGTGTCCTAGTTTTTGACAATGATAGATGGCCATCCTAGATGCTCTCCAAGGTCTTGCATTACCTCTTCTAGTTCTCCTTCTGTAGTTCATAGCCACATGTCCATAATTATTGCAAATTGTGCAAATCAAATTTATTACCTTTTCCATCTCATATGGACTGAACCAGTTGACAAAGGCTTTTTTCTAGTTCATGTTTCTTCGGTTGTCATAGGTCCTTCTCCAATCATTGATAGGTCTTGGATTCATGTGAGGTGTTGAATTGTTCACTCCATATTTGCATTCAACTAATCTATGTCCATAAATGTTGCATATGTAACAATGACCTTCAAATCTTCTAGACACATATCTAGCATTAGCATTATAGCTTGTGTTCACATTAGGTCTTCTTCTACACGCATTAGTAGTACATCTAGGTTTGTGACAGATAAAGCAAATAGGTTTGAAAACTTTCTTACCAATAGGCTTCTTAGCCTTAGGGGAAGTTTTAACTTTGTGTACGTTGCTCTTGGTACCGAATGATTCTCCTTTCTTAGATGTGTTGAATCTGAGTCCAAATGTGTCACCTTTCATCCTCTGAGATTGGATCTACTCATCCAGCATAGAAGAACTCTTATTAAATTTTTCAAGCTTCCTATTAGCCTCAATAATCTCTTTGGTAAGATATTCATTGTGCTTTGTTTGAGTCTCTCTCAGAGAAATTTCCATTTAAAGATCTAACTATAAAGATTATTTCTCTTCCTTCTCCTCATGCCAACGTTCATGGAAAGATGCATTTTCCTGCTTGATCTTAGCAATCTCATGATCTCTCTCTTTGATTAGGTCTTCAGCTGCCCACCTTGCTTCAAGTTCCCTCCTCAGATTTAGCTTTTCACCATTCAGTTTTACCACTTCTTCAACCAATGCATCAATGTTGGCCTCATCGAAAGAACTATTGTCAGTGATATCCAATAGTTCCTCAATCAGTCACTCCTTATAACTTGTGAAGATTTAAATCTGCCCCTTAGGGTTTCAAGCTCTTCCTTGGTTGCATGTAGCACTCTAGCCATCTCTATATAACTCATATCTCCCATACTGGCTTTAGGGTTTCCTTCCAAGTGATTAATCCTTAAGGAATTTAGGCTCTGATACCAATTTATAGACTTAGAAAGCATTGAGAGAGGGGGTGAATCAGTGATAGCAAAAACAATACCACTTTAAAGACAGACCGGTAAGAACAATACACCAGTTTACTTAAAACTATGCATGCAACCCAAAGTGATATAAAAGCATCCACAACAAGTAAAACATCCACCATAACACAAGTGTTTATATGTGGAAAACCCCACTAGGAAAAACCACGGTGAGATGGGAATCACAAGTTAACTATCTGCAGAAATAGGTAATTGACCGATTAAGGTCTACAAAGTGCTCTGCTAGGAGTGTATCCTATTAAAGATCCCAAAGCCCTGTTAGGAGCTATACTTGATTAAAGGTAGCACCTTGTTAGGAGTAACCTCAGTAGAGGATTTCAAACCCAAACTAATGGATCACCTAGTTAGAGGATTTGTACAAAGAAGCTTGTGAGAGCTTACTCGGTTAGGAGATTTAACTATTGTAGTGATAAGAAAACAACAGGTGGTATGATCTATAAATAGCACATATTGCTTGTATAGATCCTCTTCTCCTCACTCAATACTGCATCACTGACATACTCTGCAACTCCTTCAATAAATCACATCAACTCATCACTTGTATCTCACATCATAAAACTAGTTCATCACAATGTCATTTTATAGACATTAGATTTCATGTTGGCTCAAGAACCTCATCGCAATTTCCTAGGTTTAGTGTATCTTGATAATCTTATATAACACATCACACATTACTACCAAATCCATCGATTAGAGATAACTCATCACGACGAGTGATAACTCATCACACACTTAGTGAGACCTATTGGAACATGGATAATGGTTGAGTGTTAACCACTTCCAACTCATAGACCGATTATCCTGCATTTGCCTCTTTATTGATCTCCAAAGTCCCTCCAAACTGGTGTCAGTGAAAATGACAAAAAACAATTGTCATTCATGCATATCCCGGTTGTTTACATATACCAGTTAGACCTCTCTATACAAATGATACTAGTTTGCAATACTAAGACTTAGGAGTACTACCTGTTTGTCTTAACTAAGATGACTATGACAATGTGAACATATGTGTGTATATGTGTCATCAATGACAACACATAAAGTCATCCAATATAAAAATCATGATCAAGCCAACAAGATGATGACTTTATGAATTGTTATATGGGTTATTATGATGTTATGTGCTCATTTGATAACTTATATCTATCTCTTTGTATTTGTTGTTAATACTCTCTTATGATGGTCTAAGGATATTTTATGATGTACTAACCCTAATTCTTGAAGTGTGATCGATTATGATATTGCTTGATTGTTTGTGAGTGTCTTCTATTATCTTTTTGATAGGGATGATGTCACATCACTCATTACGAGCAGGATGTGTCGTTATGATTCTCTATCACTTGCCTGTATTATATATGGTATATGTTGTATCGTGGCTTTGTGGATGCATGATTTGAAGGTACCAGACATAGAATCTACCTGGATTCACAGGTCTGAGTCTGTCTTATCCCAATGGCAAGTTGATCGAAGATGACACAAAATCCCATTCTACACTCTAGGTGTAAGATTGATTACCCTTGTTAGTCTTGCATGAGTTGTTGTTTAGTGTTGAGTGATCTCTTGGATGTGTTTTTGATGTAATGCTTGGAGTGTTATGTTATTCATTGATTTAGTTATTAATTGATTAAATGATTTTATATCATTGGATATTTATTATTTATTGTCTTTAGGAATTATTAATATTGTTATATAGCCTTTGATTATTTATTTATGGCTTTAATTTATTTATAGCCCTTGGTTTTTTATATTTATTTATTAGGATTTGTATAGATTGTACCCATGAGTATTATTATTATTTATCTTTTTAAAATTTTGGGATGATTAATATATTCTTTCTACTTACCCTCTTATTCTATTGGTTGAATTATTGGGTAAGTTAATTCAATAATATCTTATTTATTTCTGCCTTGGGTTTTGTTATGGGTTGGTAAGAAATATTATTTTTGTTGTTATTTTGATTTGCTGACATATTGTATGGTTTTGGCCTAGTTTTCTATTTATTTTCTTTACTATGATATTCTGGGGGTTGGCTTGGGAAGTGTTTTTCTGTGATTTTGGATTTGGATTGTTTGGAGGAATTTGGATTGTGGCCTGTTGGAACTTCTTTAGTGAATCCATCCTTTCATTTTCAAATTTTCACCAGGTTGAAAGATTTCTTGCTCTTGCATTTTCTATTTTAAAAAGATTGTCTTTTCTACGTATTCTTGGGAGTTTTGGGAAAAATATTTCATATAGGTTTGTATAGTTTAAATTTTATTTTTTATCATATATAATATATTCCATAGTTTCAACTATATGGATTGGGGAAAATATTATGTATTGTAGTTGTGCACAAATGGGAATAGCCAACTCTACAAACATTGTCTGTGCATTCTTGGCTTCCTGTGTGTTATGCTTTGGATAGGATTTGAGATTTGGTTTCTGTTACATCCTTGTTGTTGTTGGAGGAGTCGGGAAATTATTTATTCTATGTAGTTTTATGTGTTTTGGCTCAATGTCGTGTCCACCATTTCTGAGAAATCTTTTATTATGGTTTATGGTTCAGTGTTTTATTTATATCATTTGTTTGCTATGATCTATGCATCTCTATTGAACCTTTATTTATAAATTTTTTATACTTGAATCATTTTATTTTATTTTGCTAAGTTTCATGGTTCTATCTGAGTTTTCTGAGAAAATGCGCTAAAAGGACATATGCGCTATTTCATTAAGTATATGCATTGTTTTACCTATCAAATGCATTGTTTTTTTTCTCATATCTAGTGTAGTGTGATTCAAATGTACTGAAACATTATGAATGTGTCATAGGATTTGATCAATTTTCCATAGATTAGGATATATGTGTTGCAGGACTCAATAGATGTGTTTTTCAATTAGGTATATGCGCTAACCCGCTAAACAAATGTGCAAATCTGGTTATTTTAATCTTCTGAGTTAGTTTACCAAATCTTTTAGTATTCTATTTGGATTTATCAGTTCTCTATTTGTCTTGGGTTACTATCCATAATCGTGTTATATTTTCTGAGTACTCTTGGATGTCCGAAGTAATATTTTGATGTGTTATTTAATCATTTGTATCGTTATAGGATGAGTATTACCTTTCTATGTTGATGGTTCTTTTATCTCTGATATTGTGTGATCTATGAGATCTATGTGAATTATGCTATTGGCTCAATGTGTATTTATGATGTTTGATCTTGGATAGTTAGGTTGTATTTTGTGGGACATCTTACTTGATTTTTTATGTTGTTAAGGCCTACATGCATGATTAGGGGGAGGGTTTCCATGAGTCTACCAAAGTCATGAGGAATGGACTACTAAGATTCTTGTGTAATAGAGCTGGCATCTAGACCATTTGGATAGCTCATTGGAGGTTTTCCATTGTAATTGATAAGTGATAATATAATAATTAATATTAGGTGGGTTGGGTAGAGTAACTCATCTAAGAAAGATAATAAATGTGTTTTGCAATACCCATCTCATGGATCAGAGACCAGAGTGAGGTGGTAGATCTGGTTACCGAGTAAACCATACTACCTTGATTTCCTCAAAGGTTGAGGCAGTTCCGCATGTGTATCCTATGTGGTAGCATGTGATGACATTCTTTTCCTACATGTTGGTCCTAGTTCCTTATGTCTTGTTCTTGTGTCACCTCTGGAGGTTTCTTAGTTATTTGATATGTTTTTCTTGGTTTGTGGTAGAGTTGTTTCCTCTTTGGTTGATAGGTGTCAGCTTAGATCTAGAGTGTGTGTGGGATGTTGTGTCATCTTCTAGCACAATGGTGGATCCTTTAGTTCCACATGGTCGAGTGGTTGGTGCCTTTCTTTCATTGGGATTCTTTTCTTGGATGAATTCCATGGATGTGGATCTCTTATCTCTTTAGTTCATATATGGATATTCATAGAAGATTATTGTATGTGATTCATTTGACATGTATATGTAAATGCATTTGAGAGCTATGATGATTGTTGTAAAAGACACTGTATTCATGTATCTAGTAGATGTTATTAGGGAGAGCATTGATGTATCATGTGTATCTTGAGAATGATTAATAATGAGGACAGTGGATATTGAATCTATGGATGTGTACTTGGTGCTATGATTGTGATGATGTAATTAGTTCATATTGCTATGGTTTAATAATGTGGTAATTGTTATTGAATTGTATTTAATGTTAAAAGAAATTAATGCATGAGATTAGGAACATTTTTTATTGGTGCTTCAAATGAACCTAATGGGGGTCAGTTGGTACTGGATTGGTTGTAATTATGAAGTTGTTTCCTATATTTACTAGTATAAGTAATGACGTTGATTTACCCTATGGAAGTTAGATGTTATTGATGTAGTTGTATTGCATTTATGCCTGCGTATCATGATTGATGATTATATTCGTGATGAGTAGTTAAATGTATATGTAGCATTAGTTTATATGATGTTTAAAAATAATAATTGTCATCTCTATTTTGCATGTTAGTTAGTGTATTTCTCTAGGGTATTTTGGTGGGCGTTATAACCTGACAACAATATACCCGATGCCAATGTACTTGATGGTAGATACCCGATGGTAATGTACCCGACAATAAATACCCAATAGCAATGCACTCGATGGTAGATACCCGATGATAAATACCTGATAGCAATGTACTCGATACTAATGTAATTGACGTTGGATACACAATGGCAAATACCCAATGCCAATGTACTCGATGACAAAGTACCTGATGGTAGATACCTAATGACAAATGCTTGAGGGTAAATACCCGATGGCAAACAATTGAGAATTGTATTCAAATCTACCCAGAAATATGAAAGACCATTATTATAATCCAAGCTAGCATAGTAGATCGTAGAACAAGGCATATGAAAACTATAGAAACAGATTGTTAACAATTGAAGACTTGTATTCCCAGATTATATCTATATACAAAAATTTGTCTTTGCAAGATGATGTCACAAGTTTTAAGCACAAAGTGAAATATCAAAATGATATTTCCAGTGGTAGACTAGGGTGAGGAATGACTCCCACTAAAACTATGAGTGCTAGAATGGGGAGGATCTTGCACCTTTGAAACAACAACCGGAACACCCATTTCCAATAGGAATTAAAAATACACCAGAAAACATAAACATCCACTATCCTTCCTAGAAGCCCACCATGGCCTTATAAAGAGCTCCATGAATTTTAATATATTTATTATTTAATATATAATATTAAAGTTAATTAAATATTATATCTATAATTAATATTTATTTATTTTTGCATAAATTTAATTGTCAATTTAAAATATATATATATTAATATATTAGATATTTCTTGTAAAATTATAACTTATATGAATTAGGATAAATATCAAGATATTTATTTTAAAATAATAATATTCTTCTCTTTAATTATATGACCAAATTTTTATTATGTTAAAATTTTGAAAGTTATCAAAATTTCATCTAATAAAATTCTTGTACTTATTGTTAATTATTAAACCAAATAAATAAGTGCCATTATGGCCACTATTGAAGTTCAGGCCTGGTAAGGGGACTTCTAGGGTTGATCCTACTTTGCTACAAAGAAAGAAGGTGATATGGGAAAGACCTAGTGAAGGTTGGGTGAAAAAAAAGTTTTGACGTTGCCTCTAAAGGTAATCTTGGAGTTTTGGGGGTAAGTGTTGTTGCAAGAGATTAATATGGAGTAATCTAAGCTATTGGAGTACCAAGACTAAATGCACTTACCATTCTTGGATGGGTTACATTGCCTATGAGATTATGATGAAATCTTCATTATGCTAACCCCACTTTATGATTATATTGGATGAGATGATGCTATGGTGTTTGTGAATTTCTTACTACTGTATGTGTGATAGGGACAATGTCATACCACTCATTATGAGCATGAGATGACATTGGGATTCTTTATCACTTGTTTGATAATTTATAATTTATTATTGTATATGTAGTATCATGGTTATTGGTAGTTGCAAGATTATAGGCACTAGACATCAACTTCACCTGATCTAAAAATTCTTTGTGTGTCTTTATCCCAATCGCAAGTTGTTGGAGATTGCATGAGATCCCTCTATACACTATAGGCTTAAGTTGTCATCCTTGTCAGTTGAGTATCTTGGTGTGAGTTATGGTGTTGGTATATTGAGTTGTGGTCATCTTGTGGTGTTGTGACTATTTGATTATTTAATTAATTAATAATTTCCTTGGATTTCATATCAATCTTCACCTATGAACTTGTTATACAATTGAAACATAAATATTTTCTTGTGCCAATTTGAATTAAAAACTATGAAGAATGCGATGCAGATGAAACTAAGAACTCTTCTTCTTGTGTCATTGATAACATTTATGGTACATGTCTCGGCCAAATGTGAGGTTTCATTTGCACAAAAGTCCTCTGAAATGGTAGAGAAGTGGGTGCATGTTCAACTTAGCCATGTGCCACAATACCCATCAGAAGCTATTTTATTAGACTTGAACAAGGCACATCTCAATCTATATCATAATGTTCAAGATGCTTCTTTATAGTCTCTATAAAATGACAACCACTAAAATCCATACTCGTTCCTCTTCTTTCCTATTCTATTATTAAATAGAAAAAATAAAACTAGATCATCTCCTAATGTGCCCTTCATTCACTATTTTGTTTCCATTCATTCGACATATATAATTGATTAAATTGTAAATAAAACATGGTCCAATCAAATTCAAAATAAAAGATGGTGCAATTTTAGTTATCATCTTGAAAGAAAAAATAAATCTATTTTACCTAAAATTCTCACTAATAATAAAATATTTAAATGCAAAGAGTTAGAGAAGATAAACAGATTTTCTTTTAGTAGGAATATCAATGAGATTTTTTTTTAACAGAAGCAACAATATAGAATCACCCCAAGAGAAATATCAACAATCAAAACAAATGTAGAAGAAGAAAAGAATGAACACATAAAGCCCAAATCAATGATAAAGATAGATAGAGATATAGAGAAAAGGGGAGAGGGAGAGAAAAATTATGAGATTTAAACAAATAGAGAGAAGTAGATATAGAGATATAGAGGGGGAAATAGACAAAGGGAGGGATAGAGATATATGTGAAGTGAATGGGAGAGTATTAGACATAGATAAGGGATAGGAGGGACCGAGCGAGGGAGAGATAGAGAGATGTAGCAAATATAATAGACTAAAGGGGAAAGAATCAAATTATACACCATTTGTATATAAGCCACTTGCATGCTAAATAAATTCTCCTTGTTTAAGCTTTATTTTCTTAGATCATATGATTTAGTATAATATTAGATATCTTTAAATAACAAGACATGACAATATGTTACAAATTTTTTTACCAAAGTGGTTGGTAATAATTACTGATATAATTCGAGGGGGAAGAGAAAGGGAGAGGGAGACATAAAAAAACTCTATGCACTAAAAATCAATTCTATGTACTAAAGATAACAATTTTTTTTAACTCAAGTGTGAGCCGAACAATACGTGTAGTACTTGAACCATAAATTTGAGTGCGTCAAAAAAATGTCATTCCTGGCTTTTTGCAAGTGCAAGTCAAATAAAAAATATAGTAAGATATGCTAGATTTTATTAATATTATTTCATCTCTCTAACTCATATACACACACTCTCTATTTCTCCCTCCCTATCTCTATCTCTATCTCTCTCCCTCTCTCTTAACCTTCCTCTATTACTTGTGTCTATCAACTTATTTCTCTCACTCTTTCCTCTCCATATGTATCTCAAATATATATCTCTCCCATTGCTATTAATATATCATTATCAGCCAAAAATATTTCCTTAGGTTTGTTCTTGTTCAGTTCATGTAGCAGTTTCTGTGTTTCATTTAGTGTATTCTGGTAGCTATTTGTCTTTCATCATGGATCAGATTTTCAGGTTCTAGGTGTGTTATTGTGCATTATTCCAGACTTCTAGCTCATTTGGGTTCTTTTATGGTGATTTTTTGCTTCCGGAGTAACTGATTCTAGGTTCTGGAGTAGTTTTGAGCTTATCGTCTAAGTTGTAGATTTCTTCTTTTTCTGAGTAATTTCTTGGATTGTGGATTAGTTTGGTGCCACACTCAATATTCTTAGGCCCTTGGTCGACCTTCCTTTGTGGTCCACACTTTTAGATTGTTCTTTCTGGATGGTATCTTCATGTTTTGGGGCTGACCTATCTTACACATTTCATTTTCCTTCTTTGGTTAATGTAATCTTTTATGGCTGACCCAGGTGTGTTCCGGAGGATATAGATATATAATTTTATATAGTTATTAGAGGACATAAATTAGATGAAGTTCTAGATTCAATATTCGAGATCCAGATAACTCTGAGAGTTCTAGATGGATTGAAATCTGGTGTGTTAGCTTGTGTATAACCGGTGAGTGTACCAGATGTTCTATGCTAAATATATGATGAAGCAGATATCTAATTCTATCATATTTATATGTGTTTTTGTTGTTGATGTTGTGTTTCTCTTGCTGTATGATCTAGTCAGGTCTCTTTGAGGACCCACCAGACCATGGCTACATCAAGTGGTATCAGATCTGGTTGCAAACCTTGAGGCATTCCTTTGGGTGAAGAGATCATCGAGTGGAGGTAGGTTGTGAGTGTGAAGCAATTGAAACCTACAGTGAGATTGCCGAGTTGAGGAAGTTGCACCGAAGTAAAGGAGGAGATGTTGCCTAGAAGGATGAACCCTCAGAGGGTAGAGAAGATGATGGAGGATTTCAAGAATGAGATGAGGAACAAGATCCAAAACACATTGGTTGGTTTACAAAGGAATCTGGAGTTTGAGGATGAATATGAAGAAGCTGGAGAAGATCTTGAAGTGGAAGAGGCTGAAGGACCGGAAGTTGGAAGAGAGGAAATATTTTTGAGAGAAATGGCACAAGCAAGTAAAATACATAAAGTGGAGATTTTGAACTATTTTGAGATGTTGAATTTGGAGTATTTGATTGATTGGATTGAAGAGTTGGAGGACTACTTTGAATTTGAGGATATTAAGGACCCATAGAGGGTTAGGCTCGAACAAACTAAATTGAAAGGGCATGTTGCCTTATGGTGCAAAGAGTTGTAGAGAAACATAGTTGAGAATGGTGAAATGAAGATCACCAAGTGGAGATAGATGGTTGCAAGATTGAAGGCTTAGTTCATTCTGAGAGACTATGCATTACAATTGTTCAAGAAGTTGCAGAAACTAAAGCAGAGAAACATGAGTGTGAAAGAGTGTACTAAGGAATTCTACAAGGTGATGATTAGATCTATACATAGAGAGATGGATAGCGAGAAGGTGGTTTGATACATAAATGGACTTGCATTTAACATTCAGGATAAGATGAGTACGCTAAAGATTTCTATAGTTGAGGAGGCTTACCAATATGCTTTGAAAGCTAAGGAGAAAGTGAAAAGTAGACAACCAAATTACCCTAGAGAAAAAGAGAGATATAAGGAGAAGATGAGTGTCAGTTCAGAGAAGTAGAAAGTGGATGAAGAACAAAAACATAAGTTGAATAAAGAACTAGATCAGAAGACATAGAGAAAAGGCAATGGCAGTAGTAACACAAGATTTTTGGGCAGATGTTTCAAATGTGGAGAGACCAGACATAGAACTTATGAGTGCAATCAAGGGGTGGCAAGAAATTGTGTGACAAATGAGGATTAGGAAGCTACCGTCACTAAATCTAAAAATGCACCAGAGTAGG
Source organism: Cryptomeria japonica (assembly GCF_030272615.1). Classification (NCBI taxonomy): domain Eukaryota; kingdom Viridiplantae; phylum Streptophyta; class Pinopsida; order Cupressales; family Cupressaceae; genus Cryptomeria; species Cryptomeria japonica. The sequence goes on along the minus strand of NW_026729010.1, from coordinate 231,800 downwards.
GAGAATCTCTTATGTTCAGGAGGAACTTGATGGAGCAGAGTAGTGAAGATACCAGATCTACTTAGAGGAGTCTTTTCCGGACTGTATGCAAATCAAGTGGTAAGTCTTGTAAGGTTATTATGAACAATGGATGTACTGATAATTTTGTATCTGAGGAGATGTTGGAGAAGCTTGGATTGCAGAGGCTTAAGAATCTTTGTCCTTAAAAGGTGAGTTGGTTACAAGATGATCAAAAGTTAGAAGTAAAGGAGCAGAGTTTAGTGCATTTAAATATTGGATCTTTTAGAGATGAGGTCTTATGTGATGTTGTGTCTATGAGTGCTTGTCATTTTTTGTTGGGTAGACCTTGGCAGTTTGATAGAAGATATATTTATGATTGTAGAAGAAACCTGATCACTATTGAGAAGGATGGGTAGAAGTTCACTTTGAATTCCTTGAGGGAGAAGGAGAAAGAAGTGAGAAATTTGAGTCTTGGGAAGAATTGCAATAATGAGAAGCTGGTTACAGGGGCTACCTTGATTGGTGGCATGGATTTACAAAAGGATCTAGTAGATAAGTCTAATAGCCAGATGGAACCGAATGGCTATAAGGTTACGTTGGTAGACCGGATGATGTCTTATAGTAGAAATAAATTTGAGTTACAGAGTAAAGAGAAAAGTAGTAAGAAGAGATAGTGTACAGATAAGAAGCAAGAAAAGAAGAACAAAGAGAAACATAACTTGGAGAAAATGGATGGGGTTCCGAAAGAGGAAAGGAAGCGGTTCACAAACAAGGAAGATGTTTGGATCATAAATAAGCAAAGCGTTCTTATTTTGAATCCTTTTTGACATTCATGAGTTTCCACTCATGGAACATTGCTTTCTACCTGGGGTGTCTAATATAGGAGCATCCGTGCTTTATGAGAAATATTGCATCAATGAAAAAAAAATTCATTAGTTTTGTTCTTGTTCAGTTTGTTATCTCCTAGAAATTCACCCTCTACAAAGTTTGAAACTAAGCTTTCTGGAGAAACATGGGGTCACTTTGAAACTACTATTTTTTTACGAAAAGGGAAACAAGATAACTAAAAATGCAAAATCCTACTTCTACAAACTAAAAGGAAATACTATGTGAATCACAAAAATTGCTAATTTTATGATAATTAGAAAGCTGAAGCACTCTAAAAACTATACTAAAAACAATAAGATAATATAACTTATTCAAGACATGCACACACATAAATATTTCACAAGAAGGTCTGAATGAGATTACTCAGTAACTTAGACATAACTTGAAACCTGCACATGACACTTTTGCGAAAAAGGTATAAATATAGTGAGACAAAATTATAAGGAAGGCAAAAACTCTTCACTGATAACTCGATCAATCAGAAAATACACAACTCTGCAAGAATAAGAAGAGATCAAACTATCACAAGTCTACAAGGTAGCTTTATCAATATCAAAATATATGAGTTCCAAAAATATGGAAATAAGAGAGGACAATGGACTATTAGAAGTCACTAAGGCTCCAAACTGCATAATTAGGAACTAACTCAAGAATGATTTACAAACATCAATATATCCTCCAATCTTCCTTCAAAAGATCCATAAGAATAGGAACTCCCAACAAACTAGGGTCAGATGCATTCAAAATGCCTCAAATCTAGGACCTATATTCTTTCTACATGTGCTCCAAATGTGTGAAAAAGTCAAACATGACTTAATCAAACCATAAATTTCTCAAAAATGCAATAATAAGACCAAACTGGCTCATAAAGAGTCCTTATATACCCTCTATATGTTCTCAAACCAACTTAACCACCCTACATGCTCTCAAACTCTTTAAATGTCTCAAACCGCCCCCCCCCCCTGACTCATAAAATAAATGCAAATAAGAAAATATTCAAATAAAGATCCTTCATTAACTGCTTTAGTGAATATTTCTCCTATTACATTCAACAATAATTACAAGAATCAAAAAGAAAATAAGCGATTCAAAATCATTTAAACAATCCTAAAGATCCTTGTATTGAGGCAAAGAGTTTGAAGAAAGCATAAGACACAAGTCTTATCCCATGGTGGAAATGAACTACAAGGTTTTATTATAATAAAATATCCCACCAAAAAACATAAGGTTCGGCTTTTTCGCTTAGGGCAAAAAATAACCCTAAAACAAAATTCGATGAAAGAGATGAAACATCTCATTTCCATCAAAAATTCCTAAAGAAGCTTCAGGCCGAGAGGTTTTGACAACCTCCATGGCGGCCATGAGATCTGCAACGACTCTTCTTGCTGCTATGCGCTCCAGGTGAGTTCTCAGTCTTAACATGACTATTGTAGCATTTCTATTCTTCATGCAGGGCTCTGTGAGTCACTGTTAATGTTTTTTTATTTGAACAATCTTACACCATTGATTATTCTTGCACTGATCTTTTAAAATCGTGACCACTCTTTTATCTTTACTGTCATCTACGGTAGAGGTTAAAAAAAAATGAATAGCTCTCTTTATTATACTGTCCAATTTGATTGTTTCTTTTAGCAAATTTGTATTTGATGATTTCATTGTGTTTGATCTTTGTTAGGAATCCTCTCATGGATGTCGTTGGTCAGTGAAAAAATTGTCATATTATCAGTTTAAAAATTTGGGGTTTCGTGTTTGTGTGTATCTTTGTCTTTCCTCCGGGTCTACACTTTGATCTTTCAAGGTTAATAAGTTGAATTGAACTTACATGAGGGTTATTTTGATTGAGGATAAAATATATTAACCTGAAGTTGTCTTCTCATCATAAACTTCATCTTTGATACATTTGACTATGTGCTGATGTAGATAACGTTGCCCCAAACATTAAACTTTGTCGCTGTGCATTATTGCTCTTAACCTTCAAATCCTCTTACACTGTCCTGAACAAGGCATTGCATCTCTTTACTGAAGGAAGCTAGGGTGTATTTTGTTTCTCTTAATCATTCATTGCTTAGAACAATTTTTCTAACTCATTGTTCTCATCTATGCAAGAAGCTAGAGGACATCTAGAAGCAAGAGTCGGGTCAAGAAACAAAGCCAAGCAACTAGGAGCAACAAAACACACCAACAGTACCACTCATTCAGGCAATGACTGGTTTCCTCATATGCATGCTTCCCTTCTTTTACATTTGCTCATTTATGCATATTTTATCTTTTAATTGACATCATATGAGAAAAGTTAGTCTCATGGCTTCTTGTGTGAGACACATGTATTTTCTTCCATTCAATAAAAATTACATTTTTCAGAAGATTATGAAATCTTTTATGTTTCATTTGCATGCATGAATGCAATGATTTGTATCCATGTAATCTTGTAAAATTTTCACATTTTTATGGCTTAATGTGGCATAAAATGTTTTAAAATGTACCATTTGCTTAAAAAACATAGTTGCTCTACCTGATTGAGCCTATAGGTAAAAATCTGGTAACACAGTTCATGTAGCAGTTTTTTGTGTTTCATTCAGTGTATTTTGATAAATGTTTATCTTTCATTGTGGATTATATTTTTAGGTTCTAGGCATGTTGTTGTGCATTATTCCATATTTCTAGTTCACATGGGTTCTTTTTCGGTGAGTTGTTCTTTCTAGAGCAACTATTTCTGGGTTTTGGAGCAATTTTGAGCTTATCGTCTGAGTTTGAGATTTCTTCTTTTCTGGAGAGACTTCTTGGATTAAAGATCAGTTCGACACTATACTTGATATTCCTAGGCCCTTGGCTAACCTTCCTTGTGGTCTGCACTTTTGGATTGTTCTTGGCGGATGGGCTCTTCATGTTTTGGGGCCAACCTATCTTACACATTTCATTTTCCTTGTTTGGTTAATGTAAGCTTTTGTGGTCGACCCAGATGTGTTCCGGAGGATATATGTAATTTTTTGTAGTCATTAGAGGACATCAATTAGATGAGGTTCTAAATTCAAGATTCGAGATCCGAATAACTCTGAGAGTTCCAAATGTATTGTAATCTGGCATGTTATCTTGCATGTAAAGTGTTGAGTACCTGATGTTCTATGCTCAATATATGACAAAGTAGATGTCTAATTCTATAATATTTCTATGTGTTGTTGCTTCCATTGTGTTACTCTGGCTGAATGATCTGGTCAATTCTTTTTGAGGACCCACCAGACCATGGCTGCATCACTATCTATTTTTGTCTTTTTATATTACTCCATCTTCCTCTCTATTTATTGATATGTCTCTCTTCTCTCTGTCCCTTTTTATCAGTATATTTATATACCTCTATCTCTGCATCTCTGTATCTCTCTCCCTAATGACATGACATTCCACCCTCACCATAATTTCCCAAGGATACACACTATCCTTAAATTATTAGCATGAAATGAGTAATCAAAAGTTATTTTCTCTCTCTTTCTCTCTCTCTAAGAATTTAATTTATCTTTTAAGATGAATTTTATTTTATTATAAAAATAATTAAAAATTCAAATATAACTATTCTATAATAAATAAATTTTTAATAAGGTAACAAATATAAATTAAATTAATTCTAATATCCTTTAATTATTATTTCTATTTTCCTAAGAGATTGTGAGATGTAAAGAGAGAGGTAGATGGAAGGAGATCAAGAGATATCCAAACAAGGAGAACTAGAGATAAACAAGTCGAGATGAAGAGAGGGTAATCTTACATAGAAATTGTAAACCACTCCTATTTTTTAATAGTAATTTATTTGGCAGGTCCCTTGCTATGAATTGAAGTTTAAAGTCGACATCTTTAGATGTGATTCCATATCAACATGGTTTTTGTTGAGATGTTGAAAAAGATAACATACCACATCAAAATTAATTTTTTTGGGATGTCAAAAAAGGCCCAAAGAGAAATTTAGGCAAGTAGTTGTGCCGTAATCACATTTTATTGTGCTAATATAACATCAAACAATTTGTTGCATTTTAGATCTAGCACAAACACTTGAACATGCAACCCAATAACCTACTTTCATTTGTCAACACCAACATGGACACAAGAGTAAGAACTACCTTGATCATTATTAGCAACAATTAACAAAAAAATGATATATTCAATTAACAGCCATGTCATTAAGAGAAGCAAGAGAAATAAAAAGAATAGTTAAAATGAAAGAAATTTAAGATGTTGTGTGCTCATATTTTAATTTTTATTTGTCAAATAACTTGAATGGTAGAGATGACAAGAAAAATAAGAGTGAAAGTAGTAAGTGGTCCTTTCCTCTGACTGGTTGGATCAAATCTAATTTTAATGGGGCGGAAACCCAGGGCTGAGGGGGTGTGGGGGAGTGATAATAAATGAGGCTGGATATTGCATTGTCGTGGTGGCACTCCCCATGGGATCATGGACTAACCACTTAGCCGAGGCCATGGCTGTTTACCAAACCCTTTCCCTTGTTAAATTGATGGGATTTACTAAAGTCTAGCTCGAGGGAGATTCTAACAACATTGTTCAATGCCTAAAGTGTCTATCCTCCCCTTCATTGACCATAAAAAATATCATATCTCAAGCTAAGGAGATAATTAATTCTTTCAAGTTGTGTGTTGTATCTCACAATTATAGAGAAATCAACACTATTGGTGATTGGTTTGCCAACATGGCCATTCGTTTTGATCACATGATGAGCTAGAGAGGCGAGGTAGATCTTCCTCATGAGGCTCGTGCCTTCTGCATTTATGATAGAGTGCATGGTTATGAGGGGGTGATAAGTAATAATGACAATCTACTTATCAATATGAAAAGCCATAATAAATCAAAAAGAGCGGTGCTCAAAGATTGAGCTGGATTTTAATGGGGACAAGACTCCACATGCTTTGTGGGTGCCCATTTCTATTTTGAAGACCTTCCTGCTCTATACTTTGATCTCTAGTTTTGCCCTGTTTTGCATTATGAAGGATAAGAATAATCTATTTGTTGACGCCATGGGAGGTAATAGGAAAAGAATTGAGTTGCTCTCCTGTGATGAATGGAAAGATAAGCCGAAGGCATGGGCCGTTCTAGAAATGGCCAAGATGATAGAGTATATGGAGAGAATTGTAGGTAAAAACTGTACCGTTACCAGAATTTTCAAAAAGAATTGGAAATATGGAAAAATTACCATAGGAGGAAGAAAGGTTGAAATTAAAGAAGGGATGATCACGAAAGTCACTGGTATGCTAATGGGAGGCAGAAATTTTTATAGAGACAGTAAGCTCACCAAAGTTGCTATCAAGCGATTACCAAAGGAAGAGTCTGAGAAAACCAACTTGGTGAAATCCAGAAAAACCTACTACTCGCTAAAAGTGATAAAGAAGATATGGAGATGGATTTTGTTTGTTGTCATGCAATATGTTGTCAACCCAATCCTTAGGATCGCAATAAAAGGATAGATGATGTTGAATAAGATTGGAAGACAGTGAAGGAAGGTGATACTCTGTCTCCCAATGGTATTGGTCTTAACGTGGAGACCCTGGATAATACTACTACTGAGATCAACATTGATAGTAGAAAATCTCCTTTAACCATGTTGAATACCATGAAGAGTGGGATGATGGAGTTATACAAGGTTATTGATTGGGTCTATTCGGAGATGGATAGTTCGAAGAACAAATAGGAGGATTCATCTAGAAAAGTGGATACCTTAGAAGTTGTTGGAATAGGTAAGCTCAGTACCCTACCTAACTACCTGAATGAATTGACTAAAGCCATCAACGATGTAGAGGATATCACTAGAGCATATGGCTCTCAATTTAAGATTGTGGAGGATACATTCAATGATCTAGAGAAGCGGGTTCTCAGCCATGAGAACACCCTAAAGAAAATTGGAGAACAAAGCCAAAAGATTATGAAAGCCTCTATCGACAGCTTCAGTGTGATGATTAGCAAACTGGAACATACCCATTAGGAAAAGAACACTATTGATACTAGTGAGGATAAGGTTCTGACTCTTGAAGGGGCAACTACTTGTCATGGTAAAATAACTCGAGCTAGTACTAGGAAGATGACCCAGCATACCAAGGAGTTGGAGGAACTAAAGAGTACTGCAGCCTCTATGGTCCATTTGGAGCAAGAAGCGGTGGAGCTTATCAAAAACCTTTCTTAGGGTCTGTTGCTCGTGGCTATCCCTTAGTTATCTTTGTGTTGTTCCTTTGCCTCTTTTGGCTTCTTGCTACCTTTTTGTCTTTGTCAGTTGTCTCTTTTTTGTGTTTTGCTCTATCTAGCTAGTCTTTAATGTCTTATCTTTTGATTATCTTTCTGTAAAAGGGTTTCGAGGCCCCTTCCAAACCTTCTTTTCACTTAATCGAAAACTTGAATGGTAGTGTATCTGGGTTCTTCATCAACTGAAAAAAAATGAATATCTATAATTTTGCCGATATGTTTGTGAAAAGTAGGGTAATCATAAGATATAGAAAAAAACAAAGCAACAACAACATGCGATGTAGTTAGAGTTTTTAAAAACTTGCACAATTTTTTAAAATTAAAGATCTAATTTGCAATTTTAATTTTTCTATAATAAATTTCAGCTTTAAACTAGTTTAGCCAAGAAAATTTAGCCACTTATCACAGTACATGTAGGGTTTTAATCCCATCGATGTTTATTTTAAAATTTTATGAGATAATTTTTTTCAAAGTTAAGCACTCTTCATATTTAACTAAACATGTATGGGATTTAGCTAATAATTTTTTTTCTTAACATTCAAGAAGTACCTTTCTTTAATTTAGTTTTTTGTCAAGATAAAGGCAATAGGCTCGTGTGTTACATTCCACAAATTCAAGTTCAAGATCAAAAATGAAATAATTTTAATAGTTGTATTTTTTGTTTGACTTTCACTTGCACCAAGCCAGGAATGATGTGTTTATCACACACTCAAATTTATGGTTCAAGTACTACGATTATTGGTTGGCTTCTAATTAAGTTAGAATATTTAGTCTTCTTTCGTATAAAATTGAACTTTAAAAGCGAACATGGTGATAGTCAATTTTGCTACCTTACAAATATCTCTACTACTAATAGTAGTATTCTTTTTTCTTGTATATATTTGCTCAATCATAAGTTACTAGCAACTATGATTACATAAAGAACAAAAAATCTGTTTTGAATGGATGACATGGAGTAGCTACCACTTTTTCAAACTTTATAATTCCAATGAAAGGCCAGTAGCATAGGATATGATATATACTGATTTTACATGTGAGGAGAGAACTTGCATTGAAACATTAAAATCTTCCATTATGGATAAACTGTTATCTCAAAAACTAAAATAATGGGTGACATGCTATAATAGTCAAATGGAAAGCCCTTTGAATCACTTTTTTTTCACTCTTGCATGACAATTGCCACATTTGAGGTGCCTTGTAGCATAGGAAATGATATATACTAGTTCTATATGTGAGAGATAGAAACTTCCATCATTGTATTCAAATTTGTCATTTTGGATAAAATTTTATCTGAAAAGAAAAAATAATGGGTAGCATACTGTAATAGTCTGATTGAAAGTTCTTTCAATGGCCATTTTTCCCTTTTGGCATGACAATTTCTAGAATTACCAAACGCAAGATCATCAAGCAAAAGTTAAAAGAAGTCAAGGTTTGTTCCTTCAACCACTTACTTTAGCCAATTTCACTAAAACAAAAACTTATATCTTTGGATCTTTATATTTTTTGCGTTTGAATCTATATTTTGTTAACTTATAGATCATTTAAGTAATTGTTCCTTTTTATTTAATTTTACTACTTTATACAGACAATTATTCAATCGTCAATGCTTAAAAATTAGGCATTTAACACAACTGATACTTTATTTTCTTCCTCTTATTGGTTATATCACTTTTTGTTTCTTTACAAGCACAAATAATTTTCTTTTTTCCTTATACTTTTCTATTATTACTTACTTCAAATTTCATAGAGTTTGAAAATTTAACTTCTATAAGGAAATGAACATTAATATGTTAATTGCATAGATTGTTATAATAAGGAAAGCAAAGTAATTTGTCAACTGTTTCTACAATATATATGTGTGCTTCTAAAAAATGATAAAATTTCATTCCAAAAACATTTCAAATTCAAATATGAAGAGTCAACTTTATCTACATTATACCTTAGATTTTTTCCAATCTTCTTAAAACTAAACAAAATTTCCTTGGTGTACCCATTCCACACTACAATGCAATGGCTAGTAGATAAGTGATTATCATAAGAAAAAACATGTCAATTGAATCATGATTCAATGTATGCTAGATCATAAATAAACATTAAAAATCATATTAGTCTCATACATAGACTAATATATAGAAATCCAATCATACACAAGCTTACTATAATTATAATACATTGCAATAATATAAAATACTAAAGACAAAACTAAATAATAATTAAAAAATAATATTCTAGTGCCTAAAATGTTTCTAACATAAATCCAAAACATAAATTTATTAGATAGAATTTCGTAGCTTCTGGAAAGATCTTACTCGACAATATTTGGTGGCGTTTATTTGTTCTTTTCTTAAGACATAGCCAGTTAGTCTAACCTTCTAGCCTGTAAATTGTTTCGTCTCCACTACGCTACAGTAGTTTGAATGCCTAATTGAAGAAAAGTTTCCTACTGTATTCATTAAAGGTGTGGGTGTCTCTATAAATGAATAACAATATTGCCTTGGATTTCATATCGATCTTCACCTGCGAACTCGTTATTCAGTTGAAACATAATTTTTTTTGTGTCCATTTGACTTAATAAATATGGAGAATTCGATGCATATGAAACTGAGAACACTGCTTCTTGTGTTGTTGATAACGTTTACGGTGCATGTCTCGGCCAAATGCCAGGTTCCATGTGCACAGAAGTCCTCTGAAATGGCTGAGAAGTGGGCGCATGTGCAACTCGGCCAAGCGCCACAATACCCATCGGAAGCTGTTTTATCAGACCTCAATCTCTATCCTAATGTTCAAGCCGCTGCTTCAGAGTCTCTGCATAACGACAGCCACTGAAATCCATACTCGTTCCTCTTCTTTTCTATTTCGTTGTCAAATAGAATAAATAAAACCGGATCCTCTCCTAGTGTTCCCTTCATTCACTATTTCCTTTCCATTCATTCGATGCATGTAATTGATTGAATTGTGAATAAAACTTGGCGCACCTATTGCCCCAGAGACGTATTCTTGAAATCATTGTATTTTTTCTAATTTTTTTTAGGACAAGATTTTATTTATCATGTTGGAAGCAAAGATGAATCTATTTTACCTAAAATTATTATTAATAATATTTAAAGATTGAAATGCAGAGAGTTACAAAAGATAAAAGAGTTTTTCTTTTAGTAGGAATATCAATGAGAATGTATTTTACCACAAGCAGCAATATAGAATCACCCCAAGAGAAATATTAACAATCAAAATGTTAGCATTAATTCATTAGCGTTAATTAGTTTGCCAGTTATGCAACCACCCTTATGGTGTGTTTTACATCAGATGTTGTTCTATTTATTTGCCTTGTTCTGTTTCTCAAATCACTGCAATACAAACATTTCTTTCTGCAATTTCATTTGGTATCAAATCCAGTAAGGGAACAGTGCACTGAAGGAAGGTGATTCTGTTATGAGTCTTTGGTGCATACAAAAGAAGCAAGTTTTATAAACGTTGTCTTGGCGAGTAGTGAATGTCGACAACACCTAAAGATGCATGTAGTGTGGAGAGTAATCATGGAGCACAACAAGTTGTGAAAGATAGCATAGGCTTCTATTTCGCTTTGCTTGATTCTCTTCGAAATACTGGAAACCTTGCGTTTGATGAATTAATCTGCAATGGACTCCTTGAATACTTTCTGTTTGATGTTTGTTGTCAAGTCAGACAGATTAATGTGCAACTTGAAGCCGGTTATGATGTAGATGATGAAGAATAGGTAGAACGCTCACCAAAGCGTCCCTGTCTCACTGCATGTGCTTACCATTCTCATTTTGCCTCTTGTCATCTTAAAATAAGACTATTTTTCACACATGTATGTGGACTCTTCGTCCCTAAAAACAATACCATCATAATAAGCATTGTTGTGTTTGCTCTTTGTTATTATTGTTTTTATCATGTCTGCCCCCAAGATTCTTTTGTCCGACACTTAGCTTCTTAAAGGATCTAATTATGCTGCCTAGAAAACAAAGATGAGGACCATTCTTCAATTTGAAGAACTATGGGAGATTATCTCAAGTACTATCACACAACACAAAACTCATGCTAATGAACAAAAAAAGTTTGATAAAGTTGATAATAAAGCACTGATGCTTATCACTCTCAGCATCTCCGATGAGGTTCAACCTTATATTCAAGATGCAACTACATCCAAGGCAGCCTGGGATGCACTTTCCACCATCTTTGACGCAAAGAGTCAGACTAAAATTCTTCATTCGCAGTCTCAGCTGCATACTCTTCTTATGTCAGCCGGTGAAAAGGTTGCTGATTTTCTCTATCGTGTGTCTATTCTTCGGGCGGAACTAGTGGCTCTTGGTGAAATAGTGGAGGATAAGATGATCATTCCCATCACTTTACGTGCTCTTCCTTCCAAGTTTTGGACTTTTGTTACCACTTTAAATATCACCGAACAACAGGTATCTTTTGAAGAGCTTGTCAATTTGCTTCAACAGGAAGAGGCTATTCACTCATTGCATGAGGAATTTGAGGAAAAAGTTCTTTTCTCTTGTCGACACTGATGACGATCTTCATAGTCTCAGATACAGTCATCACCACCTATGCCACCAACAAAGTCTTCCACTAGATGGTGTTTTATTTGTAATGCTCCTACTCATGATACTGATCATTGTTGGTACAATGGTCTTACTCAAGCTGCATCCAGTAAAGAAGGTACATCTGGCCATAGTCATTCTCGTTCATCTCGTGGTCGATGACATCAGCAAGGAAATGTTGCTACTCAGCAAGATGACATCTTTGATGGGCCTTCCGATGAAGATGTGTCTGCTCCTGCTCCTACTTCTGTTGTTCATCCGAATCTGGTCTTGTTTTCTCAAACATCTCCCTCTTCACGGCATGTCTAGTTAATTGATTCTGGTGCTAGTAAACACATGACTGGAGATAAAGGTTTGTTTGATACTTTGAATTCCACTCCAACTAGTGATCTCATTCGTATTGCTGATGATAAGGAATATGTTGCTAAAGGCATTGGTACTATTAATATCCCTCTTACTGAAGGCAGTTGTTCTCTTTCCAATGTACTTTATGTTCCTGGTTTTACTAGCAATCTTTTGTCTATCAGTCAACTTCTAAATCACAAACTTAAGGTAGAATTTCAAGTTCAAGTTGGTATTAAGCCCTATCTTATTTCTTGCGATGGTGAGATCATTACTCATGGTTTCAAACAGGGTCATCTCTTTGCACTTGATGTTGCCTCTTCTCATGGAATTGCTCTTTGTGCTTCTACTGTTGAGTCCACTTCTCTTCGGCATTACTGATATGGTCATCTTCCTGCTTGCTCTCTCTCTCTTTTTCAATCCCATGCCATGGTAGAGGGTCTTCCTCTGCTCTCCTCTTTGTTCCCTATCTGTTCTGGTTGTCTTACAGGGAAGCAGCATCACGGTGACTTTCTGTTCAGTTCCTATCATGCCATCAAGCATCTTGCTCTTGTTCATACTGATCTTTGCGGGCCTTTTCCTGCATCGTTTTAGGGCTGCCACTATTTTCAGTTATTTGTTGATGGCTTCTCTCGAAAGATTTGGGTTTTCTTCCTTCATCAGAAAAGTGAAGCTTTCTCTCACTTTCGTGAGTTCTACCATCAGGCTGTTCGTGACTCTGGCAAGCCTCTTCCTGTTCTTTGCTTAGATCGCAGGGGGAATTCACGTCTCATGCATTTGAGGAGTTCTTGTAGGCGCATGGTATTAAGCATCATTTGACTGCTCCCTATACCCCTCAATAGAATGGTGTTATCGAGCAGCACAATCAAAATATTTTAGAGATGGCTTGCTGCATGCTTGCCATAGCCAAGTTAGGTGAACAATATTGGGTTGAAGTAGTTCAAACTATTGTGTATCTTCTCAATCGGGCTCCGAAAATGGTTCTTCAACATCAAACACCTGAAGAGGTATGGAGTGACCATAAGCCATCAGTTTCTCTTTTGCGAGTATTTGGTTGTACTACCTATATGCATGTTCCAGCTAAGAAATGCAAGAAACTAGATTCTAAGACACTTCCATGTATCTTCTTGGGCTATAGTTCATAGTCCAAGGCATATTGTCTCTTGGATCCTGAGACAAATACACTTCTTGTTAGTCGTGATGTGGTATATGATGAAACAACTTTTGATTCTCGCTTGCCTACACAATCTCCATCCTCCTCTCATAAGATTTTTTCTCCAACTGATGATGAGTCTGAATCACCTAATGCAGATGAAGGGTTCCAGGATGATCTGGGTATAGTGGAGAATTTCAAACATTCTATTGGGATAGAGACATGAAGTCACACCAGCAAAGAAGTGCAATCATTACTTTGTGATTCTCACTTGAGTTCTCTTCTTGATCTTTCTACCAGGATACTGACCCGCAGTCACACCAGAAATGAAGTGAACTTAGCATTAATGAGTTCAATTGAAGAAAGTACTAAACTTGACACCATATCTAAGGCTCTCAATCAACCTCATTGGAAGCATGCCATGAATGTTGAATATGAGTCTCTAATGAAGAGTCATACATGGGATCTTGTTGATCTACCTCCAGAAAAAGAACCCATAGGCTACAAATGGGTCTTCAAAACAAACTATAAGGCAGATGGATCCATCAACAAGTACAAGGTGTGTCTTGTTGCAAAAGGATATGCTCAGCAAGAGGGTATTGATTTTGAAGAAACCGTTGCACCCACTACAAAGCTTAAAACTATTTGAGTGGTATGTGCTCTTGTTGCACAACAAGGATGGAAGCTTCATCAGATGGACGTCAAGAGTGCCTTCTTGAATGGTGATCTTATAGAAGAAGTGTATATGGTCCAACTTGATGGCTTTCTCGATGAACAAAATCCTCTCAAGGTATGTCGTCTTATCAAATCTCTCTATGGACTTAAACAAGCCCCTCGGGCTTGGCACATTAAAATAGATGGACATCTCTTACAACATGGTTTTATCCGTAGTCCCTCTGATCCTAATTTGTATATCAAGAAGATTGGCATAGAGATTGTCATACTTGTGGTTTATGTGGATGATTTGGTTATTACAGGGAGCTACGACAATCTCATTGATACTGTCAAGCATGATCTAAAGAAATCTTTTGATATGACTGATTTGGGACTACTTCATTATTGTCTTGGTTTAGAATTTTGGCAGCAGGATTATCATATATTTATTTCTCAGATGAAATATGCCAAGACACTCCTGGACAATTTTGGCATGGTATATTGTAAACCCGTCTCAACTCCTATGGAGAAAGGTCTACAACTTTCTCATTTCCAGGATTCGCCTCAAGTAGATGGGACTCTATATCGACAACTTGTTGGTAGTCTCCTTTACTTGACCTACACCAGACCTGATTTGTGCTTTGCTATAAGCTATCTATCTCACTTCATGCAGGAAACAAAGAAATGTCATTAGATGGAAGCCAAGCATGTGTTGAGGTATGTCTGAGGTACTCTTGAGTATGGTCTAGACTATAAGAAGAATGAGGAATTCTTCTTATAGGGATATGCTGACTCAGATTATGCTGGATTTCTAGATGATTGCAAATCAACCTCAGGCTATATTATTCATCTTGGATCTGGCCCTGTTTCGTTGAGTAAGAAATAGAATGTCACATCTCTTTCATCCACTAAAGCTGAATATTGAGCTGCTCGGGAGGTTGTCCACGATGTGGTTTGGCTCTGTTGCATTTTCTCTGATATGGATATTTAAGATGATCATCCACCCATACTATTCTGTGACAATCAAGGTGTTTTAAAAAATGTTAAGAATCTTGTCTTTCATGAACGTACCAAACACATTGAGGTGGATTATCACTATATTCGGGAATAGGTTCTCAAGCACAATACTCAACTCAAGTTTTTTCCTTCCTCTTCCCAAGTTACAGACGTACTCACTAAGCCTCTTGGCAAAGTAAAGTTTGTATTTTTAAGTAACTTTATTTGTAACCCTAATGTATTAAGGGGGTAATGTTAGTGTTAATTCATTAGGCTGTTAGTTAAGGTGGTAGTTAGTTAGTTTACCAATTATGCAACCACCCTTACGGTGTGTTTTCCATCAGATGTTGTTCTATTTATTTGCCTTATTTTGTTTCTCAAATCACTGCAATACAAACATTTCCTTTTGCAATTTCACAAAGAAAAAAAGAACTAACACATAAAGCCTAAATCAATGATAGAGAGAGATACATATATAGAGATATAAGGAGATATAGAGAAATGGGTAAAGGGAGAGAAAAAATATGAGATTTAAACAAATAGAGAGAAGTAGATATAGAGATATAGAGGGGGTGATACACTAAGGGAGGGATAGAGATATACATGAATTGAATCGGAGAGTATTAGACATAGATAAGGGATAGGGAGGGAACGAGAAAGGGAGAGATCAATAGATGCATCAAATATAATAGCCTAAAGAGGAAAGAATAAAAATCTACACCATTTTCATATAAGCCACTTGCATGCTCCATAAATTCTCCTTGTTTAACCTTTAGGTTCTTACATCATGTGATTTAGTATAGTATTAGATGTCTTTAAATACAAAGATACGACAATATCTTACAATTTTTTTTACCAAAGTGGTTGGTAATAATTAGTGATATAATGCGAGGGAGGAAGAGAAAGGGAGAGGGAGAGATAATAAAATTCTATGTACTAAAAATCAATTCTATGTATTAAAGATAAAGAAATTTTCTAACTCAAGTGCAAGCCAAACAATAAGTGTAGTACTTGAACCATAAATTTGAGTGCATCAAAAACACGTCATTCCTAGCTTTGTGCAAGTGTAAGCCAAACAAAAAATATAAAGTAAGATATGCTATTTTTTATTAATATTATTTCATATCTCTAACTCATACACACATTCATTTTTTTTTCCTACTTATGTCTATCTCTATCTCTTTCCCTCTCTCTAAACCTTTCTCTATTACTTGTGTCTATCACCTTATTTCTCTCAATCTCTCCTCTCCATCTATGTCTCCATATATCTCTCTCCTATTTCTATTAATATATCATTTTCTCCATCTCTCTTTCTCTCCCTCATATTCACCCCATCTCTCTTGTATGATATCTATATCTCTCTCTATTTCTCTCTATCTTCCTCTTACTCCTCTCTATCTCTCTCCCTATCCCTATTTTTCTTTCTATATTACTCCATCTCCCTCTCTCTATCTATTGATTCATGTCTCTTCTCTTTATATGTTTCTATCAGTATATTTATATATCTCTATCTCTTTATCTCTCTATGTCTCTCCCTAATCAAATGGAATTCCATGGTAACCATAATTTCTCAATGATACACACTATCCTTAAATTATTAGCATGAAATAAGTAATCAAAAGTTAGTTGCTCTCTCTTGATCTCTCTCAGCATTTAATTTAAGTTTTAGGATGAATTTTATTTTATTATAGAAATAAAAATAAAATTCAACTATAACTATTCTACAATAAATAATTTTTTAAGAAGGTAACAAATATAAATTAAATTAATTCTAATATCCTTTAATTATTATTTTTAATTTTCTAAGAGATAATGGGATGTAGAGAGAGAGGTAGATGGAAAGAGATAAAGAGATAGACAAACAAGGAGAACTAGAGATAAACAAGAAGAGATGGAGAGAGGGTAATCTTACATAGCAATTTTAAACCACTCCTAATTTTTTTATAGTAATTTATTTGCCAGGTCACTTCTATGAATTAAAGTTTCAAGTCCACATCTTTAAATATGATTCCATATAAACATGGTTTTTGTTGAGATGTTGAAAAATATAAGATGCCATATTAACATATTTTTTTTAGATGTGAAAAAAGGCCCAAAGAGAAAGTTAGGGTGGTAGTTGTGCACAAATCACATTTTATTGTGCTAATATTGCATCAAACAATTTGTTGCATTTTAGATATAGCACAAACACTTGAACATGCAACAAAATAACCTACTTTCATTTTTCAACACCAACATGAACACAAGAGTAAGAACTTCCTTTTTCATAATTAGCAATAATCAACAAAAGAATGATTTATTCAATTACCAACCATATGATTAAGAGAAGCAAGTGAAATAAAGAGACTAGTTAAATGGAAAGAAATTTAAGATGCTGTGTGCTCATATTTTAATTTTTATTTATCAAATCACTTGAATGGTAGTGTATCCAGGTTCTTTGTCAATTGAAAAAAAAATGGATAAATATAATTTTATCTATAAGTTTGCCAAAAGTAGGGTAATCATAAGATATGGAAAAAAAGGATCAACAACAACTTGCGATGTAGTTAGAGTTTTTAAACACTTGGACACTTTTTCAAAATTAAAGATCTAAGTTGCAATTTGAGTTTTGCTCTCATAAATTTCAAGTTTAAACTAGTTTAGCTAACATGTTTTAGCCACTTATCTCAATGTATGTAGGGTTTTAGTGCTATCGATGTTTATTTTATTAGTTTATGACATAAATTTATTCAAAGTTAACCACTATTCATTATTAACTAAACATGTATGGGTTTAGCTAATAATTTGTTTTCTTAACATTCAAGAAGTAGCTTTTTTAATTTTTAATTTTGTCAAGATAAAGGCAATAGGCTCGTGTGTTATATTCCACAAATTCATGTTCAAGGTAAAAAAGAAAAAATATTAATAATTATTATTTTTTGTTTCACTTTCACTTAAACAAAGCTAGGAATGATGTGTTTATCACACATTCAAATTTATGATTCAAGTACTACACTTATTGGTTGGCTTCCAATTGAGTTAGAAGATTTTATCATCTTTAGTATGAAATTGATCTTTAAAACAAAAGATTGTGATAGTCAATTCTGATACCTTACAAATATCTCTACTATTAATAGTATTATTATTCTTTCTTGTATAGAGTTGCTAAATCATAAGTTACTAGCAACTATTATTACATAAAGAACAAAAAAATCTGTTTTGAATCAATGACATGGAGTAGCTACCACTTTTTCAAACATTCTAATTCCAATGAAAGGCTTGTAGCATAGGAGATGATATACACTGATTTTACATGTCCGGAGAGAACTTCCATTATAGATAAGTTGTTATTTCAAAAACAAAAATAATGGGTGGCATACTGTAATAGTCAAATTGAAAGCCCTTTCAATCGCTATTTTTTCACTCCCGCATGACAATTGCCACTTTTCAGGTAGCCTGTAGCATAGGAAATGATATATACTACTTCTATATGTGAGAGATAGAAACTTCCATCATAGAATTCAAATTTATCATTTCGGATAAACTTTTATCTAAAAAGAAGAAATAATAGGTAGCATACTGTAATAGTTTGACTGAAAGTGCTTTCAATCACCATTTTTCCCTTTCGGCATGAAAATTTCTAGAATTACCAAGTGCAAGATCATCAAGCAAAAGTTAAAAGAAGTCCAGGTTTGTTCCTTCAACCACATACTTTAGTCAATTTCACTAAAATGAAAACCTATCTTTTTGTATATTTATCATTTTTGTGTTTGAATCTATATTTTGTTAACTTACAAATCATTAAAGTAATTGTTCCTTTTTATTTAATTTTATTACTTTATCTACAATTATTCAATCTTCAATGTTCAAATTTTTTTTTTTAAAGACTAAAAGGTTAAAAACTTCATTGAGAATAGAGACAAGCACTACAAAAAGAATTAGAGCCTCGAGGCCCCAAAGAAGAAATACCAACCCAGCCACAAATCAACTAGCTTCAAAACCATCCATGTCCTCAGTGAAAATCTTCTAGAATTCATGACAATAAGACCCAGAGAGATGCTCCCAACCTTCAACTTTCCAATCACTATCATGTTTCGAGGCCCACTTGGCCAAACGGTCAGCCACTCTATTCCATTCTCGAGGAATATGGATGAAGGACACCTACTCCATTAAAGAGCTAATTTGGAGAATCTGCTAAACAATCCCTGCCAACTGCCACTGAATCCCACTCACCTTCTGATCAGATAACAAGTTAACAAAAATTTGTGAGTCCGATTCACAAATCACCTTCCTACAACCCAACGCCAAAGCCCGCTCAAGTGCATAAAGAATCGCAAAACCCTCCATAAAATTATTAGATTGCCACCCTTTATGCACCGAAAAGAAGAAAACAATCTCCCCCCTGCTATTCCTGCCAACACCACCTACTCCAGTAGGGCCTGGGTTAACCCTAGATGAGCCATCAGTGTTAATCTTGATAAACTCATCCTGAGGGGGTATCCACCTTCCCACCCTTTGCACCTTCTTCATAGCCCGTCTACCTCTCCTGACATAAGTAGAGGTAGGAGACAACTCCTGCAAGCCAAGCCTACTCATAATATTCACCTCATCTCTACCCAGTGGGAAATTCACCTCACATTTAGCTTCCACTGTCTCCCGAATCATAGAAGTGATCCTATTCCAAACTTGTTGAACAAAAAATTTGGCCTCATGAAAGATCCTCCTATTCCTTTCGAGCCAGATCTGCCACAGAATGAAGATGGGCCCAATATACCAGACCGTCTGGAGGAAGGAGGATAGAATAGGAGGTCTGCCCAAACTGCTCCAAAACTCCACCAGAGAATCCACATGGACACAAGGATGCTTCCACACCCCCCACCAATAGTGCCATATAAGCATAGAGAAGGGGCATCTGAAGAACAGGTGTGAGGAGTCTTCCTCTTTGTTACCACACAAAACACAAATAGAAGGCCCCAAGAATCCCTGCTTGTGTATATTGTCCCAAGTTAGATATATGTTCCAAGCTAAAGTCCAGGCAAAGCAATTACACTTCGGCCAAGAAGCATTATTCCACACCTATTTCCACCAGTTCACTTCTCTTCCCTCAAGTCTTCGGCTCAACAATTCCCAGTATCCACTAGCCATAGAAAAAATGCCCTTAGGATTTGGAGACCAAGCAAGCCCATCCCTACCCTTAAGGGAGCTACAGTGTCTATTTGCCAAAATGCCTTGCAACTCTGCACACTCTTCCTCCATCTCAACAATCAGCCATTCATTAGGAGTCTTCTACCACTCCAAATCCAGCCGACCGCACTTATAGACAGCCTTAAAGTCAGTCACCCTTGACCATCCTGCTTCCAAAAACCTCTAGCCTAGGTTTCCAAGGTTAGGAAACTAATCAAGGATGGGAGGGTATCCATCCCAAGAATCATTCTAGAAAAGGACCTCTTCCCCCCTTCTGCAAATCCAAAAAAGCCCTACCTTAATGAGAGAAGCCCCCCTCTTAAGAGTGTACCAGATCGATGAGACCTTTCCTTCAAGTGGATATCTAGGGATTTCCTCCGTTAGGATCCTCTGCATATATTTGTTGGCCAAAATCCTGGAAAAACCTCGGTCTTGCTCAACATACCACCTCCAGTACAATTTAGCTGCAAGTGCTTTCCCAAAAAGAATAGACTGCCTTAACCCAAGCCCCCCCGATTGCTTCGGGCTACATACCAAGTCCCAATTGACCAGACTCCATTTGGAAGAGGTGAGATTACCTGCCCATAAGAATTGCCTATCCAGAGAGTCCAAACCCTGCAAGAACCACTTAGGACCCACCTGAAGCATACATCGATAGATCGGAAGAGCCTGAACCACCGACTGAATCAGTTGAACCCTCCCCGCAAAGGATAACTATATATGAGTCTAATGTTCAACCTTCACGTGGAATTTATCCAAGATCCCCTGCTAGGACTCCCTAGGAGGGTTGCCAGGAGAAATAGGGATGCCCAAATACGTCAAGGGCAGGGAGCCAACTTGGAATCTCAAGATAAGAGCAATCCTCCTTTGAATAGATTTAGGAGTGTTGAAGAAGAGGATAGAAGATTTATCCTCATTGATCATCTGGCCAGAAGCCGCAAGATAAACATCCAGGACCTTATGCAAATTAGTAGCTTCATTAATTTGAGCTAGCCCCATAAGGGTTGTACCTTCCACAAAACTCCAAGTGAGACTACAACTGCAAGTCATTACCCCATCTCCAACCCTAAATAGTACCCAGACCCACATTATGCTTAATCAACTTCCCCAGAGGAATGAATAAATAAGGTGAGAGGGGATCCACTTGGCGTAGACCCCTAGAAGCACCAAATAGCTCAGTATGGTCTCCACTGATAAGCACATAGAAAGAGATGGATGTAACACAACTCATAACCCATTGGATCCACTCATCAGCAAAACCAAAATCCCTGAGGATCTTCTGAAGGAAGGACCACCAAACTCTATCGTACACCTTAGCCATATCTAGCTTGATAAACATAGCTTTTTCCTTGGAGATTGCCATAAAATGAATGGTCTCCATAGGAATGACCACCCCATCCATAATTTAGCACCCTTACACAAACCCACTTTGTTCCTCAGAAATAACATTCCCTAGGAACTTCTTCAATCTATCCACTATCAGCTTAGAGATGATCTTATAAATCACATTGCAGAGGAAGATAGGGCAAAGCTGGCCTAACCGGTCGCCCCCTTCACACTTGGGGATTAGAGAAATGAAGGTTGCATTCAATGCCCTAAGCATCTGCTTATTCCTCAGGGACTCCTAGACTACTTCCAATAAATCCAGCTTAATTATATCCCAAAACTCTTGAAAGAATTCAACCGGGAACCCATCTGGTCTAGGAGCCTTTCCTTTCCTCATGTGGGAGACAATCCTCTCAAGTTCTTCCAGCAAAATGGGACACAAAAGCTGCTCATTCATCTCCCTCGAGACAAAAGAAGGGATGCAAGACAGAACCAAATTCTCCTCCACTATTTCCCCCTAAGAGTCCTCCCTAAAGAGGGACTGGAAAAACTAGACAGACTCCCTAAACATCTCTTGCAAGGATAAGCATTGCTCACCTTTGTCATTAACCAGAATAGGAATGGAATTTCTATGTCTTCTTGCTTTCACTAAGTTGAAAAAGAAACTAGTGTTCTTGTCCCCCTCATTCAGCCAATCAATTCGAGCTCTTTGCTTCCAATATATTTCTTCCTTAAGCTCCCATTCCTTTACTGCCTTGACAACCCTGTCTTCCTCTCTAAGCAATTCCTCAAACAAACCATGCTCTCTGATTTCATTGGTGATCTGATTCAACACAATTTGAGCCGCTTTCTTCTCAAGAAAAATATTCCTGAAACCTTGTCGGTTCCACTGTTTAAGCTGAAGCTTAACAAATTGCAGCTGCTTGGCAAAAGAGTACATTGCAGTGCCAAAGGCTGGCCTCCCTTTCCTCCACTAGTCCGCAACAAGAACCTACAAGGAAGGGTCCCAAAGCCACATAAGTTGGAATTTGAATGAAGGTGAATGGGCCACCCGAGCTAAAGACGAAACTAGCTTGATAGGCCAGTGATTCGACCCTCTCCAGTCCAAAATCTCAAAACTTGTGGACCACTCCCCGCCAATCCAAAAACAAGAAACCAGAAAATGATCCAACCGTTCAGCAATCCAATTCTCTCCCACCCTCCTATTGTTCCAAGTGAACAAACCATTACTAGGCTTGATATCAACTAGCTATAGCAAGGAGATACTATCCTAGAAAAGGAAAGAAAAAGTTTCCAATTGCATTACACCCCCCTTCTTTTTCACTCAACTCCAAGATGGCATTGAAGTCTCCTACCATAATCCAAGGATGAAAAGGGGCCAACCTTCACATACCAAAAACATCAGACCATAAGTTTTTCTTACCCTAAAGATTAGTGGGAGCATAGATATTCAAAAACAAGATGAGGTCCCCGGTCTCAAGACTAGATAGCACCCCAGATAACGAGGATCTGGAGGTAGCCCACCAGACAGGGTGGAACCTTAAAGGGTTCCAAAGATAGGCCACTCCTCCCAAGGAACCAGCTACCCCAACACACTGACACTCACCTCGCCCCCACAGCTTTGGCACGAGACCCATTATGCTTTCCACTGAAAGTTTAGGTTCCATGTGCACAGAAGTCCTCCGAAATGGCTGAGAAGTGGGCGCATGTGCAACTCGGCCAAGCGCCACAATACCCATCGGAAGCTGTTTTATCAGACCTCAATCTCTATCCTAATGTTCAAGCCGCTGCTTCAGAGTCTCTGCATAACGACAGCCACTAAAATCCATACTCGTTCCTCTTCTTTTCTATTTCGTTGTCAAATAGAATAAATAAAACCGGATCCTCTCCTAGTGTTCCCTTCATTCACTATTTCCTTTCCATTCATTCGATACATGTAATTGATTGAATTGTGAATAAACTTTGGCACCAGATTTTATTATGTTGAAGGCATACTTTATATGAAGTGTTCAACTTACTTATTGAAATCAATGGTTCAAAATCGACTAGAAGCATGCATTGAATTTATCTCAATCGTGTGTTTACTTTTATATTAATTTTTAAAAAAAGTGATGAAAATCTAAAAAAACATATTTTAAGATGATTAATTAGAAAAAAAATGTGTACAAAATGAAAAATCTACTATTTTTTGTTTTTACTAATAATTTTTAATATTATCCTCTTTTATTTGGATATTCCATATTTTTTTGAAGTTTGACAAATGGAATAGACAATTATTAAAAAAAAAAGAATTAGCTACTTTTTCTACCTTTTTAAATGATTGATTTTTAATTAAGTGAAAATATTACTTTAATTATATATGTTTTTTTAATGAAATCACAAATAATAATTCTATATTATTAGAATTATTAGAATTCATTTAATTTATACTTATTTGTCTTATTAAAATTTTAATTATTGTAGAATACTTACTTTTTGAATTACAAATCTATCTTTTATTTCTATCTTTTTTAATAAGAATATATATTTTAATTTAATCTTCTTTTATTAGGATATTCTATCTTTTTTTTATTTAATTATTCTAATCATCATCTTCTTCTTTTAAGGTTTAATTTACACTAAGTTAATTTTTTTTTTGCCTTATGAAGTTACAAATAATGATTTTAAAAGATAATAGAATTAATTTAATTAATACATTTGTCTTATTAATATTTAATTTATTGTAGAATAATTATTGTTAAATTTTTATTTTTATATCTCTCTTATTCTCTCTCTCTAACTCATAAACACACACTCCTTGTTTCTCCCTCCCTCTCTCTATCTCTATCTCTCTCCCTATCACTCTTCATTTCTTTATATTTTCCTCTATCTATATCTCTTCCTATCTCTCCCTCCCTCATTCCCTCTGTATCCCACTATTTATCTTTTTATCACTACCTCTCTCTTCCTTTCTCTTATATATATCTATCTCTCGCTCTTCTTCCAATATATGTCTATCTCTTCCTCTATCTTCCCATATCTCCATCTCTCCCTCTCTTTGTCTCCTTATATCTCTATATCTCTATCACTCTATCTCACCATCTATATATCTCTTTACATCTCTTTATCTGTCTATCAATTTTATCCTCTTCCTCTCTCACTCTATCTTCCTTTCTACCGAGCTATCTTTCTCTCCCCACTCTATCTATATACATCTCTCTCTCTCTCTCTCTCTCTCTCTCTCTCTCTCTCTCTCTCTCTCTCTCTCTCTCTCTCTCTCTCTCTCTCTCTCTCTCTCTCTCTCTCTCTCTCTCTCTCTCTCTCTCCTTATATTTTGAGCTTCGACATATCTAATCCTATCTCTTCTCTATCTTTTTCTCTCCATATCTCTCTCCTTTTCTCCATATTCATATTCATCTCATCTTCATCTCTATCTATAATATTTTTACCTCTCTCTCTTTCTCTCTTTCCTGGCCCCCTCTACCTCTCTCTCCCTCTCACCTAATTGCAAACATAACATGAGTCTATTGGTTATGGAACTTGATTATCTTCTTAATTGAAATTTTTTCTTTTAGTTATAATTGAAACCTTGTAAGAGGATGCCTGGGGGATTTGAAACCATCACTTCTCTATTGAGACCTTTATTGCACAAGAAACATTATTTTCTAAATTTGGTCTACCAATTGATCTCATGTACTGCACAAATTTATGCAAAAAATTGACCAAATTTCGCCCTAATTGACCTTTCACACCTCTTCGGCATACCCATTGCACACTAAGGTGTGATTGCTAGTTTATCATTTTAGAAGGAAAGTTGAATCTATTTTACCTAAAATTCTCATTAATAATATAATATTCAAATGCAGAGTTACAGAAGATAAAGAGCTTTACTTTTAGTAGGAATATCAATGAGAATGTATTGTAATAGAAGGAGCAATATAGAATCAACATGTTCGGGCCCCAAGAGAAATCTCAACAATAAAAACTGTTGTAGAAGAAGAAAAAAATTAAACCTTGGACCATATTGACATAGTCTCTTTCGTTTATACCAATTGACACAGTTGCAAATCCTCCATGTGTGTCCACTACAACAATGACCATAGCCAAACCAATCTTCCCAAAACACTCTAATTAAGAATGAGGTACAACAGGCTGAATCTATCAAATTATTAGTTCCTGCCAGGGAACTGTAGCGGAGGCACCAACGTTTAGACTGCAATTATTCTAGGCTATAGCCAGTCAAATTGTCAGAATTTTTTGTATAAATTTATTTTCGAAGATGTGTTATATACAAGCGTTACATTTTTTACTTGAGATTTTGGTACAAAGTATTTTGGCAATCTGAGATAGGCATTGCAGATTACTGGCAGAAGCATTCGCTCTTATCAATGTGAAAGAACCCAAGATTTCCAAAGTGAAGGCTGAAGGAACAGTGGTCTCGGGTACTCATTTTTGGTGATCACCATTTGTGCAGAAGGCTGTAGAGCAAGAATGGCTAAAATGAACAGTTGGCAATTGGGTTCTATTATTTTGCTTGCAGATACGATGTGGACATTGAAGAGTATGCCAACTATAGTATATAGTCCATGAGACATCCATAGATAAGAAGCTTCGTAACATCCTAGCTCTGCATATCTCATGACGTCTCTTCACTTCAATCCACTTATTGGTTATGGACCTCTGGTATGCCTTTTGTTCTTCGTTCATAGACTACTTCATTACTGTTTTTCTTTGCATTTGTGTTTGCCCAAACTATGTCCCCAAATGCCCACTTGCCATAAACATGAATAAACCCTGCAAAACAAGCATTTATCTATTTGCTTCACAATGTTTTTAATCTTTCATATTATCTTTTTCCCTTTTTATTTTGTCGAACATTATTGTATATATGTGAAGGCTTCCCCTTTGTCTTTTGTTGAAGATTATTGTATATATATGAGGGCAAAGCCCAATGTATGGAAGCTGCAATAATAATAAAAGGAACTTTCTAGTAGATGTAGTCAAATTGGTGAGCCATTTTAAATACTGTGTTGTGTATAATTTATGTGTTTCCAATTTGTCTTTTGTTTTAACAATTGGTATTAGTCCAGTTACAAGATGCAAGTTTTAAGAGCAGAGGATTCAATACAGAGTAGGCAGTACCCATAAGGAAGGCAATGCTTCCATGTGTTGGTATATTTGTAAATCCCATCGAATCTATGGCTGCCATATTAAATTGATTGGTTCATGTAGGAAATTTTGTCACTTAAATTGGCTGGGTATTGCTTATTTTTGTGGCTTGAATTTGGTGGTTCCAAGGCATCTATGTAGTCAGAAGGTGAGGACTATACAATTTTAGACTTGGGCTCACTGCAAGTCAGTTACATACAAGCTAAAATTGGGTAGATGGGATTCCCAGGCGTTTTCCTCTTTCATGTAGTGAATGAATTTGAGCCCATGATTACCCAAGCTACTTACTATATTCTCTATGTGCCATTTCTTTAGAGGAAGCCCAATCAATGTGTTTATTTAGAGGAATTAAAGAGAGAAAGGAGAAGAAGAGAAGAGTTTGGAGGAGAAAATAGAGCCTCTATTGTGTCACCCTTTGGAGAATGATGATCTAGGATTTAAGATTTAAGAAGCGACAGAGGATTGTTGATAGAGAGGATGATTACTAAAAACAAAGACTTAATAGAATTATCCCCTAGAAAAAATGATGCCTTTTTCATGAGGGATAAAACCCTAGATTTTTGGTTGGAATCTATGTAGATGTTACACAGGAAGAGTCTCAAAAAATAAAGGAGGAATTCACAACAAGTGAAAAATTTTCTATAAATGGAGTTGCTTTTGATACTGCTGTAAATGGGCCCAATGACTATTAAAATTCTATTGCAGATTCACCAAGTATTGATTCTTTAAGGATGAATAATAGACTGCAAATTTCATAATCTTTTTGTGTTTCTCGAATAGAGCGAGAGAGGGGGAGAGAGAAAGATGGCTTTCAACTCTTCCAACTTGTGTGAATGAGTTGGTAAAGGAACTTATGATTCAAAGAAGATGGAGAGACGCGGGTTCCTTTCCTACAGTTTCGTCTCCCAGCAAAGTCGAACCGTTGACCCCTCCCCTATTTTATAGAAGCAACCTGTAGCCTGTCTCTGTCCGCGACTATCAAGATTAATTGAAGCACTTGAAGAGTTTACGGACTAAAATGGAGCAACTTGCCAAGACGCAGGAGCGTCCCATCATGCCCAAGATCAAATGTGAGAAGAGGAAATGAACATTATTCTGTTAATTGTAAGGAAATGAACATTATTCTGTTACTTGTACTGATTGTTACAATAGCAAAAGCAAAGTAATTTGTCAACATTTTCTACAATATATATTTGTGCTTCTAAAAAATGATAAAATTTCATTAAAAAAACATTTTAAATTCAAATATGAAGAGTCAACTTTATCTACATTATTTCTTACATTTTTTCCGATCTTCTTAAAACTAAACAAAAATTTCCTTGGTGTAACCATTGCACAATACAATTCAATGGCTAGTAGATAAGTGATTACGTGAGAAAAAACATGTCAATTGAATCAAGATTCAATGTATGCTAGAGCATAAATAAACATTAAAAATCATATTAGTGGCATACACAGACTAATATATAGAAATCCAATCATACACAAGCTTACTATAATTTTAATACATTGCAATAATATAAAATACTAAAGACAAAACTAAATAATAATTAAAAAATAATATTCTAATGCCTAAAATGTTTCTAACATAAATTCAAAACATAAATTTATTAGATTGAATTTCGTAGCTTCTGGAAAGATCTTACTAGACATTATTTGGTGGCGTTTATTTTTTCTTTTCTTAAGACATAGCCAGTTAGTCTAGCCTTCTAGCCTGTAAATTGTTTCGTCTGCACTACGCTACAGTAGTTTGAATGCCCAATTGAAGAAAAGTTTTCTACTGTATTCATTAAAGGTGGGGGTGTCTCTATAAATGAATAACAACATTGACTTGGATTTCATATCGATCTTCACCTACGAACTCGTTATTCAATTGAAACATAATTTTTTGGTGTCCATTTGACTTAAAAAATATGGAGAATTCGATGCATATTAAACTGAGAACACTGCTTCTTGTGTTGTCGATAACGTTTACGGTTCATGCCTCGGCCAAATGCCAGGTTCCATGTGCACAAAAGTCCTCTGAAATGGCTGAGAAGGGGGTGCATGTGCAACTCGGCCAAGCGCCACAATACCCATCGGAAGCTGTTTTATCAGACCTCAATCTCTATCCTAACGTTCAAGCCGCTGCTTCAGAGTCTCTGCATAACGACAATAGAATAAATAAAACCGGATCCTCTTCTAGTGTTCCCTTCATTCACTAATTCCTTTCCATTCATTCGATACATGTAATTGATTGAATTGTGAATAAAACTTGGCGCACCTATTATCCTTGAGTTGTATTTTTTCTAATTTTTTATTAACAAGATTTTATTTATCATCTTGGAAGGAAAGCTGAATCTCTTTTACCTAAAATTCTCATTAATAATAAAAGATTCAAATGCAGAGTTACAGAAGATAAAGAGCTTTACTTTTAGTAGGAATATCAATGAGAATGTATTGTAACAGGAGGAGCAATATAGAATCAGCATGTTCGGGCCCCAAGAAAAATCTCAACAATAAAAACTGCTGTAGAAGAAGAAAAGAATTAAACCTTGGACCATATTGACACAGTCTCTTTCGTTTATACCAATTGACACAGTTGTAAATCCTACATGTGTGTCCACTACAACACTGATCATAGCCAAACCAATCTTCACAAAACACTCTAACTAAGAATGAGGTACAACAGGCTGAATCTATCAAATTATTAGTTCCTGCCAGGGAACTGTAGCGGAGGCACCAACATTTAAACTGCAATTATTCTAGGCTGTAGCCAATCAAACTATGGGAATTTTTTGCATAAATTTATTTTCGAAGATGTGTTATATACAATCTGTACATTTTTTACTTGAGATTTTGATACAAAGTATTTTGGCAATCTGAGATAGGCATTGCAGATTGCTGGCAGAAGCATTCGCTCTTACGAATGCGAAAGAATACCAATGTGAAAGAACCCAAGATTTCCAAAGTGAAGGCTGAAAACACAGTGGTCTCGGGTACTCGTTTTTGGCGATCACCGTTTGTGCAGAAGGCTGTAGAGCAAGAATGGCTAAAATGATCAGTTGGCAATTGGGTTCTATTATTTTTCCTGCAGATAAGATGTGGGTTATGAAGAGTATGCCAACTATAGTCTATAGTCCATGCCACATCCACAGATAAGAAACTTCGTAACATCCAAGCTCTGCATATCGCATGACGTCTCTGCACTTCAATCGACTTATTGGTTATGGACCTCTGGTATGCCTTTTGTTCTTCGTTGATAGTCTACTTCATTACTGTTTTTCTTTGCGTTTGGGTTCGCCCAAACTGTGTCCCCAAATGCCCACTTGCCATAAACATGAAGAAACCCTGCAAAACAAGCATTTATCTATTTGCTTGACAATGCTTTTAATCTTTGAAATTATTTTTGTCCCTTTCTCTTTTGTTGAAGATTATCGTATATATGTGATGGCAAAGCCATATGTATGGAAGCTGCAATAATAATACAAGGATCTCTGTTCTACTTTCTGGTGGATGTAGTCAAATTGGTGAGCATGTTAAATACTGTGTTGTGCATAATTTGTGTGTTCCCAATTTATCTTTTGTTTTAACAATTAGTATCAGTCCAGTTACAAGATGCAAGATTTAAGAGCAGAGGATTCACAACAGAGCAAACAGTACCCATGACGAAGGCAATGCTTCCATGTGTTGGTATATTTGTAAATCCCATCGAATCTATGGCTACCATATTAAATTGATTGGTTCATGTAGGAAATTTTGTCACTTAAATTGGCTGGTTATTGCTTATTTTTGTGGCTTGAAGTTGGTGGTCGCAAGACATCTATGTAGTCAGAAGGCGAGGACTATACGGTTTTAGACTTGGGCTCACCGCAACTTAGTTACATACAAGCTAAAATTGGGTAGATGGGATTCCAAGGTGTTTTCCTCTTTCATGTAGTGAATGAATTTGAGCCCATGATTACCCAAGCTTCTTACTGTATTCTCTATGTGCCATTTCTTTAGAGGAAGCCCAATCAATGTGTTTATTTGGAGGAATTAAAGAGAGAAAGGAGAAGAAGAGAAGAGTTTGGAGGAGAAAATAGAGCCTCTATTGTGTCACCCTTTGGAGAATGATGATCTAGGATTTAAGATTTAAGAAGCCATAGAGGATTGTTGACAGAGAGGATGATTACTAAAAATAAAGACTCAATAGAATTATCCCCTGGAAAAAATGACGCCTTTTTCATGAGGGATAAAACCCTAGATTTTTGGTTGGAATCTATGTAGATGTTACACAGGAAGAGTCTCGAAAAATAAAGGAGGAATTCGCAGCAAGTGAAATTTTTTCTATAAATGGAGTTGCTTTTGATACTGCTGTAAATGGGCCCAATGACTATTAAAATTTTGTTGCAGATTCACCAAGTATTGATTCTTTAAGGATGAACAATAGACTGCAAATTTCATAATCTTTTTGTGTTTCTAGAATATAGCAAGAGAGGGGGAGAGAGAAAGATGCCTTCCAACTCTTCGAACTTGTGTGAATGAGTCAGCAAAGGAACTTGTGATTGAAAGAAGATGGAGAAACGTGGTTTAATTTCTTACAGTTTCGTCGCCCAGCAAAGTCGAACCACTGACCCCTCCCCTATTTTGTAGAAGCAATCTGCGGCCTGTCTCTTTTTGGTCTGCAACTATGAAGAAGAATTGAAGCACTTGAAGAGTTTATGAGCTGAAATGGAGAAACTTGTCAAGATGTAGGAGCCTTGCATCACACCCAAGATCAAATGTGAGAAGAGGAATCCTTGTGTGGGTCAAAATCGGAGAAGCGATGCTAAGGGCATCATGGTACTCATCAAGTCCAGTGAAGGGGCTTAGAGGCATGAAATGAGAGGCCCCGCTGCTCCTGCTGGTAAACTCTTTCATTCGCCGCCCATTTCAGAGGTGAATTTGGCAGCGGTGGCAGCGGCTTTGAAAGTGAGAGTGTTAGTTCACTAGTGGATCATTTAAAATTATATATATCTTTACACCATTCAAGTCATTGTCATTACATAAAATATATCCAGGAACACATTCAGCTCCAATCTTATAGTTGATTTGATTGTGCCTCATAATGGAGGAATTCTCATTAATTGCTCAAACCTTTTAAAGAAAGTGTATTCAGCATGTCTATGAAGTAAAAGAATCCCATTTTTTCAGACCAACTTTTACAGAGCTATGTTATTTTTGGTAATATATGTGTTAAGACAAGAAAATTGTATGTATAATTTTCTCACAAATTGGAGTTTAACATACAAGAATTAGAAGATGAAAAGTCCCTTTCTAATTGTTTATAATATGGGGTTTCTCTATCTCCATGAAATGACTATATTATCATGAGATGAAAATTATTATTGTTTATAAGGGATGACGATAATAGAATGGTCATTGATAACGAGTTGTAATTTATTTTTTTATTATTATATAGCTTACACCATTCAAGTGACTGTAATTACATAAAATATATGTAGGAAAACATTCAACTTCAATCTTATGGTTGATTTGATTGTGCCTCATAATGGAGCAATGCTCATTAATTGCTCAGACCTTTTAAATATACTATATTTAGCATGTCTATGAAGTAAAAGAATCCTATTTTTTCAAACCAACTTTTATAGAGCTATGCTATATTTGGTAATATATGTGCTAAGACAAGCAAATTGTATGGATGATTTTCTCACAAATTGAAGTGTTACATAGAAGGATTAGAAGATGAGAAGCCCCTTTCT
Source organism: Cryptomeria japonica (assembly GCF_030272615.1). Classification (NCBI taxonomy): domain Eukaryota; kingdom Viridiplantae; phylum Streptophyta; class Pinopsida; order Cupressales; family Cupressaceae; genus Cryptomeria; species Cryptomeria japonica. The sequence continues at coordinate 199,611 of NW_026729010.1, read as the reverse complement.
AATTGTTTATAATATGGGGTTTCTCTACCTCCATGAAATGACTATATTGTCTTGAAACTAAAATTATTATTATTTATAAAGGATGATGATAATAGAATGGTCATTGATATCGAGTTGTAATTTATTTTTTTATTATTGTATAGATTTCCACAATTCAAGTCACTATCATTACATAAAATATATCCAAGAAAACTGTTAGCTTCAATCTTACAATTGATTTGATTGTGCCTCATAATGGAGCAATTCTTGTTAATTGCTCAAACCTTTTAAATAGAGTGTATTCAGCATGTCTATGAAGTAAAAGAATCCCATTTTTTCAAACCTACTTTTATAGAGCTATGTTATTTTTGGTAATATGTGTGTTAAGACAAGCAAACTGTATGGATGATTTTCTCACAAATTAGAGTGTTACATACAAGGATTAGAAGATGTGAAGCCCATTTCTAATTGTTTATAATATGGGGTTTCCCTACCTCCATGAAATGACTATATTGTCATGAAATAAAAATTATAATTGTATAAAGAATGGCGATAATAGAATGGCCATTGAGAATGAGTTGTAATATATATTTTTATTATTGTGAGATCCAATGTAATATGCTCGCTCATGTTATTCGTTGTGTTAAGGATGGTATGCATTAATAACTTTGTAATTCATTGATGATACATTGAGGAACTTTGGATTTATTTTTGTACAGAATTCTAGTGGGTGTTGTGTTGCATAGGTGCACTTATAGACTTCTTTCTAATTATTATAATTGTTTCTTGTGGTGAGTATACATACTCATAATTAGTGGTAATATGTGCACCATTTTTACATTATTACCTAATGATGACACTTTGATTACAATTCTATGAGCACTTTGTGACTATAGAATATTTTACATGATATAATCATATTGATATGTTTTTTAGATTCTTAGTTGTTAAGATAATGATTTCGGAAGTATATAAATTTTGCATACAATATCCTCTAGGTATAACCTAGATACTACTACTTTTTATTCTAGTTTGTAGTGATCTTCTATATATGTACATGTTCCTAAGTTATTTAATATATTAGATTTTATCCTTCAGTGTTTCTCATTTTTGTAATTGTAATTTTCATCTCGACTAGTTTCCCGGTTCTCATATGATATTAGAGATTTATCTCATGCAAATAAACAATATTTTTGTTTGAAAATTTATGTCATGGTATGATTTTAGGCATTTGGATAATCTAGAGATATTTTTTGAAGATAGAAATAAAGGGAGATAGATAAATATAGAGAGAGATAGAGAAGGAGAAGGAGAGGAAGTTATATATGTGTGTGTGTGTATGTGTATGTGTATGTGTATGTGTATGTGTATGTGTATGTGTATGTGTATGTGTATGTGTATGTGTATGTGTACAGAGACAAAGAGAGAGGCATCGAGAGAGATAGATATGTTAGATAGTTCAAATAACTAGAAGACAAAGAAGATGGGGGGGGGTGAATCAGTTGTCACATATTACCGGAACTATTGGCAATTTAAAGTTTAATATTGGAATAGCAGTTAAACCAACTAAGCATAAACAATAATCACAAAATAAATACCATCCACGTGACACCAAGATTTGTACGTGGAAAACCAAGTGAAGGGAAAAAAAATGGTGAGAAGCCTACCCATAGTTAGATAATACTTCTGTAGTAAGTATGTTAATTATAATTGAGGGGCCTGCACTTGCAAGAAGGCCAACATCCTAGAGTACACTGCTCATCACAAAAGGAGCCTCCTTGACTACAAAGAAATCCAGACTACAATCCCAAGAAGTGTTGTACTGCAAAAGATAGCATCTCCTATGCCTGAGTATAGTTCTAATTAAGCTCAATACCAGAGGACTAAATCGTCTTACATACACCTAATTCGATCTCCAATGGTTGACCAAATCCTCTACTTAAATGATATTACATTATCAAGAAATGCTAATAATTCATCTCTAGATAACTCGGGGAATTATTGAATGAAAACTCTATCAATAATTTCTTGATCCTATTCTACAACCATTTTCCATTTATTTGCAAGAATAGAATACAAAGAATCAAAAATGTCCTTCTCAATATCTTGAGGCAACTGATTGTATTGACATAGATGGTTGATTACCTCTTGAACAATTTGTTGTTTCTGACCATCATCAAATGAATCAAAATACTCTTTCACATTATCAAACCATTTCTCCCCTAATTTTTTTAATGTCCTCTCAAAATCAGTCATTGGTTTGTATGATGTAACATTAATAGGAGTACTTTCCTTTGAAATTTCTCCTACTGGTTTGGATTTCTTACCAATCAATTTCACCTTCTTTGGTTCCTCTTCAGTGTCAGTATCCTCAGATACTTCTTGAAGATTGAGATGTCTACCTCTCTTCTTTGTTGCAGTCTACTTATTTGCATATACTTTGGGTACCGGTTCCTTTTTGACTTGAATATTTCTTGTCACCCTTGTATCGGTGGTCACTAAAGCTACTTGCTCAACTTTCTTCTTTTTCTCTTTGGCACTATTGGGTTGAGTAGGTGCATTCCTTTCCTAGTAAGTTCCTAGTTTTTTCTTCTTCTTATCCTTAGGAGATGCCAAAAAACTATTGGCACAACCAATAAATAAGTCATAGTTGACTTCATAACTCATTTCTTCCATCTCTTCCTCCCTGGGTTCAATGGCCTCCATAAGGCAGAAATCAGTGGTTACAGTGAAACAAATGCCTTTTCAAAGTGTTTCACCACTTCATCAGGTAGCCTTAACCTTATGCTCATCTTCTTTTGAAACTCATTGAAATATATGTTCATGGCAACAGGAAATGTGTTCTTCACAGCCTTAATGCTATTTTTGATTTGATTTGTAACCGATATGTCCTTAGACCATTCAACATCACCAATTCCTCGTAGGAAATTCTAAAAATAGAAGAATAGACCAATCGACCATTGACCATATTTGAATTTTTGACTATTGTCATTCTTAATTCATTTTAAGGTCAGCATCAATTGTCTTCTCATTGCCTCACACAAGTCATAATCTGCATTCTCTATAATCATCATGTAGGCGGCATGCACAATAGTCGATGGTACACTATTCATCCTACTAGAGTGGAATATCCGATAACCAATGACCATAGTTGCAAATCTAACCGCTAGATCTACAATGTTGTTGATCGATATAGCATGACCATCAACGATGGTTAGAGTCAGTGCAATCATAGTCTCTTTTTAAATTGTCCTTAGTTTTGTTACTTTACCGATTTTCCAGAAACTAGTCACTACATGAATTTCTTCCTTTGTGATTATGTGCGACCTATCAAGATACATATTCTCTCCATGTGCACGACTAAGGATAATCCTAACATGCTCTTCCTCAAAATCTTCAATAAAATATGCCACATTATGAAAACCCTTTTAATAAACCCTAATGTATTCGGGTTTGATTTTCCCATTCTTATCACACAAAGGTTTGAGTTGTGAATAAATTGATAGTGATCCTAGATCCTCAATTTTATAGTCTATATAGTTGGATAAATCACCTTTGATCATCACACCATCAGGAACTTAAGACAATGCATTATATGATTCTATTTTATCTTATTCCATAGACACCATAGATTCAACAGTAATCATAAGTCTCTTTGCTAGTATAGACGATGCCATTCTAGATAATCTTGATTTGAGAGATTAAAAAAGAATACCTTATTATCTTCATGCTGGCAAGGTTTCTGATTGATCTCTCGAATGCACACCCATTTTGCCTTTTCTTATCTTCGAATCTGATTCAACTTTTGAACTGCAGCACAAATCCATTCACAATCAACTAACAATTCTTTGTTTCAATCTACAGGTGCTCAAAAACTCTTCTTCAAATGCAATTAGGGTAAACGTAACTCAGTAAAACTTTATTTTATAAACTTACCCACTGTATTAATTGCACAACTGATAGGGTAACAAAATCACCTATACCAATAGGTATATAACTGGTTGGTAATCATTAGAAAACCGATAGATAAGAATATCAAGAATTCTCATAATACAACTTGAAATGAAAAAGTATCTTACCATATATTCTTCAAGGGGTCCGAACGTAGGTTTACCACTATGCTCCCCTTAGGCTTGATGAAAAGCTCAGTTCTCAGGTGCAGGATTCTCCACACTAAGTGAAGGGTTAGATTCTTCTGTAGGCTTGTTCTCACTTTTCTTCTTTTAGATTTTGTTCATCTCCACTCTAGTTTCTTCAACATCAACCTTTTGCTTACCTTTTTGATCTTCATAGTGGTTAATCGGTTTGTTCTTCTTAGTTCTACAAAACTTAGCCATGTGTCCTAGTTTTTGACAATGATAGATGGCCATCCTAGATGCTCTCCAAGGTCCTGCATTACCTCTTCTAGTTCTCCTTCTGTAGTTCATAGCCACATGTCCATAATTATTGCAAATTGTGCAAATCAAATTTATTACCTTTTCCATCCCATATGGACTGAACCAGTTGACAAAGGCTTTTTTCTAGTTCATGTTTCTTCGGTTGTCATAGGTCCTTCTCCAATCATTGATAGGTCTTGGATTCATGTGAGGTGTTGAATTGTTCACTCCATATTTGCATTCAACTAATCTATGTCCATAAATGTTGCATATGTAACAATGACCTTCAAATCTTCTAGACACATATCTAGCATTAGCATTATAGCTTGTGTTCACATTAGGTCTTCTTCTACACGCATTAGTAGTACATCTAGGTTTGTGACAGATAAAGCAAATAGGTTTGAAAACTTTCTTACCAATAGGCTTCTTAGCCTTAGGAGAAGTTTTAACTTTGTGTACGTTGCTCTTGGTACCGAATGATTCTCCTTTCTCAGATGTGTTGAATCTGAGTCTAGATGTGTCACCTTTCGTCCTCTGAGATTGGATCTACTCATCCAGCATAGAAGAACTCTTATTAAATTTTTCAAGCTTCCTATTAGCCTCAATAATCTCTTTGGTAAGATATTCATTGTGCTTTGTTTGAGTCTCTCTCAGAGAAATTGCCATTTAAAGATCTAACTATAAAGATTATTTCTCTTCCTTCTCCTCATGCCAACGTTCATGGAAAGATGCATTTTCCTGCTTTATCTTAGCAATCTCATGATCTCTCTCTTTAATTAGGTCTTCAGCTGCCCTCCTTGCTTCAAGTTCCCTCCTCAGATTTAGCTTTTCACCATTTAGTTTTACCACTTCTTCAACCAGTGCATCAATGTTGGCCTCATCGAAAGAACTATTGTCAGTGATATCCAATAGTTCCTCAATCAGTCACTCCTTATAACTTGTGAAGATTTAAATCTGCCCCTTAGGGTTTCAAGCTCTTCCTTGGTTGCATCTAGCACTCTAGCCATCTCTATATAACTCATATCTCCCATACTGCCTTTAGGGTTTCCTTCCAAGTAAGACAGACCGGTAAGAACAATACACCAGTTTACTTAAAACTATGCATGCAACCCAAAGTGATATAAAAGCATCCACAACAAGTAAAACATCCACCATAACACAAGTGTTTATATGTGGAAAACCCCACTAGGAAAAACCATGGTGAGATGGGAATCACAAGTTAACTATCTGCAAAAATAGGTAATTGACCGATTAAGGTCTACAAAGTGCTCTGCTAGGAGTGTATCCTATTAAAGATCCCAAATCCCTGTTAGGAGCTATACTTGATTAAACGTAGCACCTTGTTAGGAGTAACCTCAGTAGAGGATTTCAAACCCAAACTAATGGATCACCTAGTTAGAGGATTTGTACAAAGAAGCTTGTGAGAGCTTACTCGGTTAGGAGATTTAACTATTGTAGTGATAAGAAAACAACGGGTGGTATGATCTATAAATAGCACATATTGCTTGTATAGATCCTCTTCTCCTCACTCAATACTGCATCACTGACATACTCTGCAACTCCTTCAATAAATCACATCAACTCATCACTTGTATCTCACATCATAAAACTAGTTCATCACAATGTCATTTTATAGACATTAGATTTCATGTTGGCTCAAGAACCTCATCGCAATTTCCTAGGTTTAGTGTATCTTGATAATCTTACATAACACATCACACATTACTGCCAAATCCATCGATTAGAGATAACTCATCACGACGAGTGATAACTCATCACACACTTAGTGAGACCTATTGGAACATGGATAATGGTTGAGTGTTAACCACTTCCAACTCATAGACCGATTATCCTCCATTCACAGGTCTGAGTCTGTCTTATCCCAATGGCAAGTTGATCAAAGATGACACAAAATCTCATTCTACACTCTAGGTGTAAGATTGATTACCCTTGTTAGTCTTGCATGAGTTGTTGTTTAGTGTTGAGTGATCTCTTGGATGTGTTTTTGATGTAATGCATGGAGTGTTATGTTATTCATTGATTTAGTTATTAATTGATTAAATGATTTTATATCATTGGATATTTATTATTTATTGTCTTTAGGAATTATTAATATTGTTATATAGCCTTTGATTATTTATTTATGGCTTTAATTTATTTATAGCCATTGGTTTATTATATTTATTTATTAGGATTTGTATAGATTGTACCCATGAGTATTATTATTATTTATCTTTTTAAAATTTTGGGATAATTAATATATTCTTTCTACTTACCCTCTTATTCTATTGGTTGAATTATTGGGTAAGTTAATTCAATAATATCTTATTTATTTCTGCCTTGGGTTTTGTTATGGGTTGGTAAGAAATATTATTTTTGTTGTTATTTTGATTTGCTGACATATTGTATGGTTTTGGCCTAGTTTTCTATTTATTTTCTTTACTATGATATTCTGGGGGTTGGCTCGGGAAGTGTTTTTCTGTGATTTTGGATTTGGATTGTTTGGAGGAATTTGGATTGTGGCCTGTTGTAACTTCTTTAGCAAATCCATCCTTTCATTTTCAAATTTTCACCAGGTCGAAAGATTTCTTGCTCTTGCATTTTCTATTTTAAAAAGATTGTCTTTTCTACGTATTCTTGGGAGTTTTGGGAAAAATATATCATATAGGTTTGTATAGTTTAAATTTTATTTTTTATCATATATAATATATTCCATAGTTTCAACTATATGGATTGGGGAAAATATTATGTATTGTAGTTGTGCACAAATGGGAATAGCCAACTCTACAAACATTGTCTGTGCATTCTTGGCTTCCTATGTGTTATGCTTTGGATAGGATATGAGATTTGGTTTCTGTTACATCCTTGTTGTTGTTAGAGGAGTCGGGAAATTATTTATTCTATGTAGTTTTATGTATTTTGGCTCAATGTCGTGTCCACCATTTCTGAGAAATCTTTTATTATGGTTTATGGTTCAGTGTTTTATTTATATCATTTGTTTGCTATGATCTATGCATCTCTATTGAACCTTTATTTATAAATTTTTTATACTTGAATCATTTTATTTTATTTTGCTAAGTTTCATGGTTCTGTCTGAGTTTTCTGAGAAAATGCGCTAAAAGGACATATGCGCTATTTCGTTAAGTATATGCATTGTTTTACCTATCAAATGCATTGTTTTTTTTCTCATATCTAGTGCAGTGTGATTCAAATGTACTGAAACATTATGAATGTGTCATAGGATTTGATCAATTTTCTATAGATTAGGATATATGTGTTGCAGGACTCAATAGATGTGTTTTTCAATTAGGTATATGCGCTAACCGGCTAAACAAATGTGCAAATCTGGTTATTTTAATCTTCTGAGTTAGTTTACCAAATCTTTTAGTATTCTATTTGGATTTATCAGTTCTCTATTTGTCTTGGGTTACTATCCATAATCGTGTTATATTTTCTGAGTACTCTTGGATGTCCGAAGTAATATTTTGATGTGTTATTTAATCATTTCTATCGTTATAGGATGAGTATTACCTTGCTATGTTGATGGTTCTTTTATCTCTGATATTGTGTGATCTATGAGATCTATGTGAATTATGCTATTGGCTCAATGTGTATTTATGATGTTTGATCTTGGATAGTTAGGTTGTATTTTGTGGGACATCTTACTTGATTGTTTATGTTGTTAAGGCCTACATGCATGATTAGGGGGAGGGTTTCCATGAGTCTACCAAAGTCATGAGGAATGGACTACTAAGATTCTTGTGTAATAGAGCTGGCATCTAGACCATTTGGATAGCTCATTGGAGGTTTTCCATTGTAATTGATAAGTGATAATATAATAATTAATATTAGGTGGGTTGGGTAGAGTAACTCATCTAAGAAAGATAATAAATGTGTTTTGCAATACCCATCTCATGGATCAGAGACCGGAGTGAGGTGGTAGATCTGGTTGCCGAGTAAACCATACTACCTTGATTTCCTCAAAGGTTGAGGCAGTTCCGCATGTGTATCCTATGTGGTAGCATGTGATGACATTCTTTTCCTACATGTTGGTCCTAGTTCCTTATGTCTTGTTCTTGTGTCACCTCTGGAGGTTTCTTAGTTATTTGATATGTTTTTCTTGGTTTGTGGTAGAGTTGTTTCCTCTTTGGTTGATAGGTGTCAGCTTAGATCTAGAGTGTGTGTGGGATGTTGTGTCATCTTCTAGCACAATGGTGGATCCTTTAGTTCCACATGGTCGAGTGGTTGGTGCCTTTCTTTCATTGGGATTCTTTTCTTGGATGAATTCCATGGATGTGGATCTCTTATCTCTTTAGTTCATATATGGATATTCATAGAAGATTATTGTATGTGATTCATTTGACATGTATATGTAAATGCATTTGAGAGCTATGATGATTGTTGTAAAAGACACTGTATTCATGTATCTAGTAGATGTTATTAGGGAGAGCAATGATGTATCATGTGTATCTTGAGAATGATTAATAATGAGGACAGTGGATATTGAATCTATGGATGTGTACTTGGTGCTATGATTGTGATGATGTAATTAGTTCATATTGCTATGGTTTAATAATGTGGTAATTGTTATTGAATTGTATTTAATGTTAAAAGAAATTAATGGATGAGATTAGGAACATTTTTTATTGGTGCTTCAAATGAACCTAATGGGGGTCAGTTGGTAGTTGCATCATTGAAGATTGCATTTAGGATAGATAGATTAGAAATGATCTTGCACATGTGAATGTAGGGAATAGTTGATAATATAAGTAGTGTGTACTGGATTGGTTGTAATTATGAAGTTGTTTCCTATATTTACTAGTATAAGTAATGACGTTGATTTACCCTATGGAAGTTAGATGTTATTGATGTAGTTGTATTGCATTTATGCCTGCGTATCATGATTGATGATTATATTCATGATGAGTAGTTAAATGTATATGTAGCATTACTTTATATGATGTTTAAAAATAATAATTGTCATCTCTATTTTGCATGTTAGTTAGTGTATTTCTCTAGGGTATTTTGGTGGGCATTATAACCTGACAACAATATACCCGATGCCAATGTACTTGATGGTAGATACCCGATAGTAATGTACCCGACAATAAATACCCAATAGCAATGCACTTGATGGTAGATACCTGATGATAAATACCTAATAGCAATGTACTCGATACTAATGTACCTGACGTTGGATACACAATGGCAAATACCCAATGCCAATGTACTCGATGACAAAGTACCTGATGGTAGATACCTAACAACAAATGCTTGAGGGTAAATACCTGATGGCAAACAATTGAGAATTGTATTCAATCTACCCAGAAATATGAAAGACCATTATTATAATCCAAGCTAGCATAGTAGATCGTAGAACAAGGCATATGAAAACTATAGAAACAGATTGTTAACAATTGAAGACTTGTATTCCTAGATTATATCTATATACAAAAATTTGTCTTTGCAAGATGATGTCACAAGTTTTAAGCACAAAGTGAAATATCAAAATGATATTTCCAATGGTAGACTAGGGTGAGGAATGACTCCCACTAAAACTATGAGTGCTAGAATGGGGAGGATCTTGCACCTTTGAAACAACAACCGGAACACCCATTTCCAATAGGAATTAAAAATACACCAGAAAACATAAACATCCACTATCCTTCCTAGAAGCCCACCATGGCCTTATAAAGAGCTCCATGAATTTTAATATATTTATTATTTAATATATAATATTAAAGTTAATTAAATATTATATCTATAATTAATATTTATTTATTTTTGCATAAATTTAATTGTCAATTTAAAATATATATATATTAATATATTAGATATTTCTTGTAAAATTATAACTTATATGAATTAGGATAAATATCAAGATATTTATTTTAAAATAATAATATTCTTCTCTTTAATTATATGACCAAATTTTTATTATGTTAAAATTTTGAAAGTTATCAAAATTTCATCTAATAAAATTCTTGTACTTATTGTTAAATATTAAACCAAATAAATAAGTGCCATTATGGCCACTATTGAAGTTTAGGCCTGGTAAGGGGACTTCTAGGGTTGATCCTACTTTGCTACAAAGAAAGAAGGTGATATGGGAAAGACCTAGTGAAGGTTGGGTGAAAAAAAAGTTTTGACGTTGCCTCTAAAGGTAATCTTGGAGTTTTGGGGGTAGGTGTCGTTGCAAGAAATTAATATGGAGTAATCTAAGCTATTGGAGTACCAAGACTAAATGCACTTACCATTCTTGGATGGGTTACATTGCCTATGAGATTATGATGAAATCTTCATTATGCTAACCCCACTTTATGATTATATTGGATGAGATGATGCTATGGTGTTTGTGAATTTCTTACTACTGTATGTGTGATAGGGACAATGTCATACCACTCATTATGAGCATGAGATGACATTGGGATTCTTTATCACTTGTTTGATAATTTATAATTTATTATTGTATATGTAGTATCATGGTTATTGGTAGTTGCAAGATTACAGGCACTAGACATCAACTTCACCTGATCTAAAAATTCTTTGTGTGTCTTTATCCCAATCGCAAGTTGTTGGAGATTGCATGAGATCCCTCTATACACTATAGGCTTAAGTTGTCATCCTTGTCAGTTGAGTATCTTGGTCTGAGTTATGGTGTTGGTATATTGAGTTGTGGTCATCTTGTGGTGTTGTGACTATTTGATTATTTAATTAATTAATAATTTCCTTGGATTTCATATCAATCTTCACCTATGAACTTGTTATACAATTGAAACATAAATATTTTCTTGTGCCAATTTGAATTAAAAACTATGAAGAATGCGATGCAGATGAAACTAAGAACTCTTCTTCTTGTGTCATTGATAACATTTATGGTACATGTCTCGGCCAAATGTGAGGTTTCATTTGCACAAAAGTCCTCTAAAATGGTAGAGAAGTGGGTGCATGTTCAACTTAGCCATGTGCCACAATACCCATCAAAAGCTATTGTATTAGAATTGAACAAGGCACATCTCAATCTATATCATAATGTTCAAGATGCTTCTTTACAGTCCCTATAAAATGACAACCACTAAAATCCATACTCGTTCCTCTTCTTTTCTATTCCATTATTAAATAGAAAAAATAAAACTAGATCATCTCCTAATGTGCCCTTCATTCACTATTTTGTTTCCATTCATTCGACATATATAATTGATTAAATTGTAAATAAAACATGGTCCAATCAAATTCAAAATAAAATATGGTGCAATTTTAGTTATCATCTTGAAAGAAAAAATAAATCTATTTTACCTAAAATTCTCACTAATAATAAAATATTTAAATGCAAAGAGTTAGAGAAGATAAAGAGATTTTCTTTTAGTAGGAATATCAATGAGATTTTTTTTTAACAGAAGCAACAATATAGAATCACCCCAAGAGAAATCTCAACAATCAAAACAAATGTAGAAGAAGAAAAGAATGAACACATAAAGCCCAAATCAATGATAAAGATAGATAGAGATATAGAGAAAAGGGGAGAGGGAGAGAAAAATTATGAGATTTAAACAAATAGAGAGAAGTAGATATAGAGATATAGAGGGGGAAATAGACAAAGGGAGGGATAGAGATATATGTGAAGTGAATGGGAGAGTATTAGACATAGATAAGGGATAGGAGGGACCGAGCGAGGGAGAGATAGAGAGATGTAGCAAATATAATAGACTAAAGGGGAAAGAATCAAATTATACACCATTTGTATATAAGCCACTTGCATGCTAAATAAATTCTCCTTGTTTAAGCTTTATTTTCTTACATCATATGATTTAGTATAATATTAGATATCTTGAAATACCAAGACATGACAATATGTTACAAAATTTTTTACCAAAGTGGTTGGTAATAATTACTGATATAATTCGAGAGGGAAGAGAAAGGGAGAGGGAGACATAAAAAAACTCTATGTAGTAAAAATCAATTCTATGTACTAAAGATAACAATTTTTTTTAACTCAAGCGTGAGCCGAACAATACGTGTAGTACTTGAACCATAAATTTGAGTGCATAAAAAAAATGTCATTCCTGGCTTTTTGCAAGTGCAAGTCAAATAAAAAATATAGTAAGATATGCTAGATTTTATTAATATTATTTCATCTCTCTAACTCATATACACACACTCTCTATTTCTCCCTCCCTATCTCTATCTCTATCTCTCTCCCTCTCTCTTAACCTTCCTCTATTACTTGTGTCTATCAACTTATTTCTCTCACTCTTTCCTCTCCATATGTATCTCAAATATATATCTCTCCCATTGCTATTAATATATCATTATCTCCATCTCTCTTTCTCTCCCTCTTATTCACCACATCGATCTTGTATGATATATATATCTCTCTATTTCTCTCTATCTTCCTTTTAATCCTCTCTATCTCTCTCCCTATCCGATACATGAGCATCCCCGGTCTATGAGAAATCTTGCATCAGCCAAAAATATTTCCTTAGTTTTGTTCTTGTTCAGTTCATGTAGCAGTTTCTGTGTTTCATTTACTGTATTCTGGTAGCTATTTGTCTTTCATCATGGATCAGATTTTCAGGTTCTAGGTGTGTTACTGTGCATTATTCCAGACTTCTAGCTCATTTGGGTTCTTTTATGGTGATTTTTTGCTTCCGGAGTAACTGATTCTAGGTTCTGGAGTAGTTTTGAGCTTATCGTCTAAGTTGTAGATTTCTTCTTTTTCTGAGTAATTTCTTGGATTGTGGATTAGTTTGGTGCCACACTCAATATTCTTAGGCCCTTGGTCGACCTTCCTTTGTGGTCCACACTTTTAGATTGTTCTTTTTGGATGGTATCTTCATGTTTTGGGGCTGACCTATCTTACACATTTCATTTTCCTTCTTTGGTTAATGTAATCTTTTATGGCTGACCCAGGTGTGTTCCGGAGGATATATATATATATATATATATATATATATATATATATATATATATATATATATATATATATATATATATATATATATATATATATATATATATATATATATATATATATATATATATATATATATATATATATATATATATATATATAATTTTATATAGTTGTTAGAGGACATAAATTAGATGAAGTTCTAGATTCAATATTCGAGATCCAGATAACTCTGAGAGTTCTAGATGGATTGAAATCTAGTGTGTTAGCTTGTGTATAACCGGTGAGTGTACCAGATATTCTATGCTAAATATATGATGAAGCAGATATCTAATTCTATCATATTTATATGTGTTTTTGTTGTTGATGTTGTGTTTCTCTTGCTGTATGATCTAGTCAGGTCTCTTTGAGGACCCACCAGACCATGGCTACATCAAGTGGTATCAGATCTGGTTGCAAACCTTGAGGCATTCCTTTGGGTGAAGAGATCATCGAGTGGAGGTAGGTTGTGAGTGTGAAGCAATTGAAACCTACAGTGAGATTGCCGAGTTGAGGAAGTTGCACCGAAGTAAAGGAGGAGATGTTGCCTAGAAGGATGAACCCTCAAAGGGTAGAGAAGATGATGGAGGATTTCAAGAATGAGATGAGGAACAAGATCCAAAACACATTGGTTGGTTTACAAAGGAATCTGGAGTTTGAGGATGAATATGAAGAAGCTGGAGAAGATCTTGAAGTGGAAGAGGCTGAAGGACTGGAAGTTGGAAGAGAGGAAATATTTTTGAGAGAAATGGCACAAGCAAGTAAAATACATAAAGTGGAGATTTTGAACTATTTTGAGATGTTGAATTTGGAGTATTTGATTGATTGGATTGAAGAGTTGGAGGACTACTTTGAATTTGAGGATATTAAGGACCCATAGAGGGTTAGGCTCGAACAAACTAAATTGAAAGGGCATGTTGCCTTATGGTGCAAAGAGTTGTAGAGAAACATAGTTGAGAATGGTGAAATGAAGATCACCAAGTGGAGATAGATGGTTGCAAGATTGAAGGCTTAGTTCATTCTGAGAGGCTATGTGTTAGAATTGTTCAAGAAGTTGCAAAAACTGAAGCAGAGAAACATGAGTGTGAAAGAGTATACTAAGGAATTCTACAAGGTGATGATTAGATCTATACATAGAGAGATGGATAGGGAGAAGGTGGTTTGATACATAAATGGACTTGCATTTAACATTCAGGATAAGATGAGTACGCTAAAGATTTCTATAGTTGAGGAGGCTTACCAATATGCTTTGAAAGCTAAGGAGAAAGTGAAAAGAAGACAACCAAATTACCCTAGAGAAAAAGAGAGATATAAGGAGAAGATGAGGGTCAGTTCAGAGAAGTAGAAAGTGGATGAAGAACAAAAACATAAGTTGAATAAAGAACTAGATCAGAAGACATAGAGAAAAGGCAATGGCAGTAGCAACACAAGATTTTTGGGCAGATGTTTCAAATGTGGAGAGACCAGACATAGAACTTATGAGTGCAATCAAGGGGTGGCAAGAAATTGTGTGACAAATGAGGATTAGGAAGCTACCGTCACTAAATCTAAAAATGCACCAGAGTAGGGAGAATCTCTTATGTTCAGGAGGAACTTGATGGAGCAGAGTAGTGAAGATACCAAATCTACTTAGAGGAGTCTTTTCCGGACTGTATGCAAATCAAGTGGTAAGTCTTGTAAGGTTATTATGAACAATGGATGTACTGATAATTTTGTATCTAAGGAGATGTTGGAGAAGCTTGGATTGCAGAGGCTTAAGAATCCTTGTCCTTAAAAGGTGAGTTGGTTACAAGATGATCAAAAGTTAGAAGTAAAGGAGCAGAGTTTAGTGCATTTAAATATTGGATCTTTTAGAGATGAGGTCTTATGTGATGTTGTGTCTATGAGTGCTTGTCATTTTTTGTTGGGTAGACCTTGGCAGTTTGATAGAAGATATATTTATGATTGTAGAAGAAACCTGATCACTATTGAGAAGGATGGGTAGAAGTTCACTTTGAATTCGTTGAGGGAGAAGGAGAAAGAAGTGAGAAATTTGAGTCTTGGGAAGAATTGCAGTAATGAGAAGCTGGTTATAGAGGCTACCTTGATTGGTGGCATGGATTTACAAAAGGATCTAGTAGATAAGTCTAATAGCCAGATGGAACCGAATGGCTATAAGGTTACGTTGGTAGACCAGATGATGTCTTATAGTAGAAATAAATTTGAGTTACAGAGTAAAGAGAAAAGTAGTAAGAAGAGATAGTGTACAGATAAGAAGCAAGAAAAGAAGAACAAAGAGAAACATAACTTGGAGAAAATGGATGGGGTTCCGAAAGAGGAAAGGAAGCGGTTCACAAACAAGGAAGATGTTTGGATCATAAATAAGAAAAGCGTTCTTATTTTGAATCCTTTTTGACATTCATGAGTTTCCACTCATGGAACATTGCTTTCTACCTGGGGTGTCTAATATAGGAGCATCCATGCTTTATGAGAAATATTGCATCAATGAAAAAAAAATTCATTAGTTTTGTTCTTGTTCAGTTTGTTATCTCCTAGAAATTCACCCTCTACAAAGTTTGAAACTAAGCTTTCTGGAGAAACATGGGGTCACTTTGAAACTACTATTTTTTTAGGAAAAGGGAAACAAGATAACTAAAAATGCAAAATCCTACTTCTACAAACTAAAAGGAAATACTATGTGAATCACAAAAATTGCTAATTTTATGATAATTAGAAAGTTGAAGCACTCTAAAAACTATACTAAAAACAATAAGATAATATAACTTATTCAAGACATGCACACACATAAATATTTCACAAGAAGGTCTGAATGAGATTACTCAGTAACTTAGACATAACTTGAAACCTGCACATGACACTTTTGCAAAAAAGGTATAAATATAGTGAGACAAAATTATAAGGAAGGGAAAAACTCTTCACTGATAACTCGATCAATCAAAAAATACACAACTCTGCAAGAATAAGAAGAGATCAAACTGTCACAAGTCTACAAGGTAGGTTTATCAATATCAAAATATATGAGTTCCAAAAATATGGCAATAAGAGAGGACAATGGACTATTAGAAGTCACTAAGGCTCCAAACTGCATAATTAGGAACTAACTCAAGAATGATTTACACACATCAATATATCCTCCAATCTTCCTTCAAAAGATCCATAAGAATAGGAACTCCCAACAAACTAGGGTTAGATGCATTCAAAATGCCTCAAATCTAGGACCTATATTCTTTCTACATGTGCTCCAAATGTGTGAAAAAGTCAAACATGACTTAATCAAACCATAAATTTCTCAAAAATGCAATAATAAGACCAAAATGGCTCATAAAGAGTCCTTATATACCCTCTATATGTTCTCAAACCAACTTAACCACCCTACATGCTCTCAAACTCTTTAAATGTCTCAAACCGCCCCCCCCCTTGACTCATAAAATAAATGCAAATAAGAAAATATTCAAATAAAGATCCTTCATTAACTGCTTTAGTGGATATTTCTCCTATTACATTCAACAATAATTACAAGAATCAAAAAGAAAATAAGCGATTTAAAATCATTTAAACAATCCTAAAGATCCTTGTATTGAGGCAAAGAGTTTGAAGAAAGCATAAGACACAAGTCTTATCCCATGGTGGAAATGAACTACAAGGTTTTATTATAATAAAATATCCCACCAAAAAACATAAGGTTCGGCTTTTTCCCTTAGGGCAAAAAATAACCCTAAAACAAAATTCGATGAAAGAGATGAAACATCTCATTTCCATCAAAAATTCCTAAAGAAGCTTGAGGCCGAGAGGTTTTGACAACCTCCATGGCGGCCATGAGATCTGCAACGACTCTTCTTGCTGCTATGTGCTCCAGGTGAGTTCTCAGTCTTAACATGACTATTGTAGCATTTCTATTCTTCATGCAGGGCTCTATGAGTCACTGTTAATGTTTTTTTATTTGAACAATCTTACACCATTGATTATTCTTGCATTGATCTTTTAAAATCATGACTACTCTTTTATCTTTACTGTCATCTATGGGAAAGGTTAAAAAAAAATGAATAGCTCTCTTTATTATACTGTCGAATTTGATTGTTTCTTTTAGCAAATTTGTATTTGATGATTTCATTGTGTTTGATCTTTCTTAGAAACCCTCTCATGGATGTCGTTGGTCAGTGAAAAAATTGTCATATTATCAGTTTAAAAATTTGGGGTTTCATGTTTGTGTGTATCTTTGTCTTTGCTCCGGGTCTACACTTTGATGTTTCAAGGTTAATAAGTTGAATTGAACTTACATGAGGGTTATTTTGATTGAGGATAAAATATATTAACCTAAAGTTGTCTTCTCATCGTAAACTTCATCTTTGATACATTTGACTATGTGCTGATGTAGATAACGTTGCCCCAAACATTAAACTTTGTCGCTGTGCATTATTGCTCTTAACCTTCAAACCCTCTTACACTATCCTGAACAAGGCATTGCATCTCTTTACTGAAGGAAGCTAGGGTGTATTTTGTTTCTCTTAATCATTCATTGCTTAGAACAATTTTTCTAACTCATTGTTCTCATCTATGCAAGAAGCTAGAGGACATCTAGAAGCAAGAGTCGGGTCAAGAAACAAAGCCAAGCAACTAGGAGCAACAAAACACACCAACAGTACCACTCATTCAGACAATGACTGGTTTCCTCATATGCATGCTTCCCTTCTTTTACATTTGCTCATTTATGCATATTTTATCTTTTAATTGACATCATATGAGAAAAGTTAGTCTCATGGCTTCTTGTGTGAGACACATGTATTTTCTTCCATTCAATAAAAATTACATTTTTCAGAAGATTATGAAATGTTTTATGTTTCATTTACATGCATGAATGCAATGATTTGTATCCATGTAATCTTGTAAAATTTTCTCATTTTTATGGCTTAATGTGGCATAAAATGTTTTAAAATGTACCATTTGCTTAAAAAACATAGTTGCTCTACCTGATTGAGCCTATAGGTAAAAATCTGGTGACACAGTTCATGTAGCAGTTTTTTGTGTTTCATTCAGTGTATTTTGATAAATGTTTATCTTTCATTGTGGATTATATTTTTAGGTTCTAGGAATGTTGTTGTGCATTATTCCATATTTCTAGTTCACATGGGTTCTTTTTCGGTGAGTTGTTCTTTCTAGAGCAACTATTTCTGGGTTCTGGAGCAATTTTGAGCTTATCGTCTAAGTTTGAGATTTCTTCTTTTCTGGAGAGACTTCTTGGATTAAAGATCAGTTCGACACTATACTTGATATTCCTAGGCCCTTGGCTAACCTTCCTTGTGGTCTGCACTTTTGGATTGTTCTTGGCCGATGGGCTCTTCATGTTTTGGGGCCAACCTATCTTACACATTTCATTTTCCTTGTTTGGTTAATGTAAGATTTTGTGGTCGACCCAGATGTGTTCCGGAGGATATATGTAATTTTTTGTAGTCATTAGAGGACATCAATTAGATGAGGTTCTAAATTCAAGATTCAAGATCCGAATAACTCTAAGAGTTCCAAATGTATTGTAATCTGGCATGTTATCTTGCATGTAAAGTGTTGAGTACCTGATGTTCTATGCTCAATATATGACAAAGTAGATGTCTAATTCTATAATATTTCTATGTGTTGTTGCTTCCATTGTGTTACTCTGGCTGAATGATCTGGTCAGTTCTTTTTGAGGACCCACCGGACCATGGCTGCATCACTATCTATTTTTGTCTTTTTATATTACTCCATCTTCCTCTCTATTTATTGATATGTCTCTCTTCTCTCTATCCCTTTTTATCAGTATATTTATATACCTCTATCTCTGCATCTCTGTATCTCTCTCCCTAATGACATGACATTCCACCCTCACCATAATTTCCCAAGGATACACACTATCCTTAAATTATTAGCATGAAATGAGTAATCAAAAGTTATTTTCTCTCTCTTTCTCTCTCTCTAAGAATTTAATTTATCTTTTAAGATGAATTTTATTTTATTATAAAAATAATTAAAAATTCAAATATAACTATTCTATAATAAATAAATTTTTAATAAGGTAACAAATATAAATTAAATTAATTCTAATATCCTTTAATTATTATTTCTATTTTCCTAAGAGATTGTGAGATGTAAAGAGAGAGGTAGATGGAAGGAGATCAAGAGATATCCAAACAAGGAGAACTAGAGATAAACAAGTCGAGATGAAGAGAGGGTAATCTTACATAGAAATTGTAAACCACTCCTATTTTTTAATACTAATTTATTTGGCAGGTCCCTTGCTATGAATTGAAGTTTAAAGTCGACATCTTTAGATGTGATTCCATATCAACATGGTTTTTGTTGAGATGTTGAAAAAGATAACATACCACATCAAAATTAATTTTTTTGAGATGTCAAAAAAGGCCCAAAGAGAAATTTAGGCAAGTAGTTGTGCCGTAATCACATTTTATTGTGCTAATATAACATCAAACAATTTGTTGCATTTTAGATCTAGCACAAACACTTGAACATGCAACCCAATAACCTAATTTCATTTGTCAACACCAACATGGAGACAAGAGTAAGAACTACCTTGATCATTATTAGCAACAATTAACAAAAAAATGATATATTCAATTAACAACCATGTCATTAAGAGAAGCAAGAGAAATAAAAAGAATAGTTAAAATGAAAGAAATTTAAGATGTTGTGTGCTCATATTTTAATTTTTATTTGTCAAATAACTTGAATGGTAGAGATGACAAGAAAAATAAGAGTGAAAGTTGTAAGTGGTCCTTTCCTCTGACTGGTTGGATCAAATCTAATTTTAATGGGGCGGAAACCCAGGGCTGAGGGGGTGTGGGGGAGTGATAATAAATGAGGCTGGATATTGCATTGTCATGGTGGCACTCCCCATGGGATCATAGACTAACCACTTAGCCGAGGCCATGGCTGTTTACCAAACCCTTTCCCTTGTTAAATTGATGGGATTTACTAAAGTCTAGCTCGAGGGAGATTCTAACAACATTGTTCAATGCCTAAAGTGTCTATCCTCCCCTTCATTGACCATAAAAAATATCATATCTCAAGCTAAGGAGATAATTAATTCTTTCAAGTTGTGTGTTGTATCTCACAATTATAGAGAAATCAACACTATTGCTGATTGGTTTGCCAACATGGCCATTCGTTTTGATCACATGATGAGCTAGAGAGGCGAGGTAGATCTTCCTCATGAGGCTCGTGCCTTCTGCATTTATGATAGAGTGCATGGTTATGAAGGGGTGATAAGTAATAATGACAATCTACTTATCAATATGAAAAGCCATAATAAATCAAAAAGAGCGGTGCTCAAAGATTGAGTTGGCTTTTAATGGGGACAAGACTCCACATGCTTTGTGGGTGCCCATTTCTATTTTGAAGACCTTCCTGCTCTATACTTTGATCTCTAGTTTTGCCCTGTTTTGCATTATGAAGGATAAGAATAATCTGTTTGTTGACGCCATGGGAGGTAATAGGAAAAGAATTGAGTTGCTCTCCTGTGATGAATGGAAAGATAAGCCGAAGGCATGGGCCGTTCTATAAATGGCCAAGATGATAGAGTATATGGAGAGAATTGTAGGTAAAAACTGTACCGTTACCAGAATTTTCAAAAAGAATTGGAAATATGGAAAAATTACCATAGGAGGAAGAAAGGTTGAAATTAAAGAAGGGATGATCACGAAAGTCACTGGTATGCTAATGGGAGGCAGAAATTTTTATAGAGACAGTAAGCTCACCAAAGTTGCTATCAAGCGATTACCAAAGGAAGAGTCTAAGAAAACCAACTTGGTGAAATCCAGAAAAACCTACTACTCGCTAAAAGTGATAAAGAAGGTATGGAGATGGATTTTGTTTGTTGTCATGCAATATGTTGTCAACCCAATCCTTAGGATCGCAATAAAAGGATAGATGATGTTGAATAAGATTGGAAGACGGTGAAGGAAGGTGATACTCTGTCTCCCAATGGTATTGGTCTTAACGTGGAGACCCTGGATAATAGTAATACTGAGATGAACATTGATAGTAGAAAATCTCCTTTAACCATGTTGAATACCATGAAGAGTGGGATGATGGAGTTATACAAGGTTATTGATTGGGTCTATTCGGAGATGGATAGTTCGAAGAACAAATAGGAGGATTCATCTAGAAAAGTGGATACCTTAGAAGTTGTTGGAATAGGTAAGCTCAGTACCCTACCTAACTACCTGAATGAATTGACTAAAGCCATCAACGATGTAGAGAATATCACTAGAGCATATGGCTCTCAATTTAAGATTGTGGAGGATACATTCAATGATCTAGAGAAGCGGGTTCTCAGCCATGAGAACACCCTAAAGAAAATTGGAGAACAAAGCCAAAAGATTATGAAAGCCTCTATCGACAGCTTCAGTGTGATGATTAGCAAACTGGAACATATCCATTTGGAAAAGAACACTATTGATACTAGTGAGGATAAGGTTCTGACTCTTGAAGGGGGAACTACTGGTCATGGTAAAATAACTCGAGCTAGTACTAGGAAGATGACCCATCATACCAAGGAGTTGGAGGAACTAAAGAGTACGGCTGCCTCTATGGTCCATTTGGAGCAAGAAGCGGTGGAGCTTATCAAAAACCTTTCTTAGGGTCTGTTGCTCGTGGCTATCCCTTAGTTATCTTTGTGTTGTTCCTTTGCCTCTTTTGGCTTCTTGCTACCTTTTTGTCTTTGTCAGTTGTCTCTTTTTTGTGTTTTGCTCTATCTAGCTAGTCTTTAATGTCTTATCTTTTGATTATCTTTCTGTAAAAGGGTTTCGAGGCCCCTTCCAAACCTTCTTTTCACTTAATCGAAAACTTGAATGGTAGTGTATCTGGGTTCTTCATCAACTGAAAAAAAATGAATATCTATAATTTTGCCGATATGTTTGTGAAAAGTAGGGTAATCATAAGATATAGAAAAAAACAGAGCAACAACAACATGCGATGTAGTTAGAGTTTTTAAAAACTTGCACAATTTTTTAAAATTAAAGATCTAATTTGCAATTTTAATTTTTCTATAATAAATTTCAGCTTTAAACTAGTTTAGCCAAGAAAATTTAGCCACTTATCACAGTACATGTAGGGTTTTAATCCCATCAATGTTTATTTTAAAATTTTATGAGATAATTTTTTTCAAAGTTAAGCACTCTTCATATTTAACTAAACATGTATGGGATTTAGCTAATAATTTTTTTCTTAACATTCAAGAAGTACCTTTCTTTAATTTAGTTTTTTGTCAAGATAAAGGCAATAGGCTCGTGTGTTACATTCCACAAATTCAAGTTCAAGATCAACAATGAAATAATATTAATAGTTGTATTTTTTGTTTGACTTTCACTTGCACCAACCCAGGAATGATGTGTTTATCACACACTCAAATTTATGGTTCAAGTACTATGATTATTGGTTGGCTTCTAATTAAGTTAGAAGATTTAGTCTTCTTTCGTATAAAATTGATCTTTAAAAGCGAACATGGTGATAGTCAATTTTGCTACGTTACAAATATCTCTACTACTAATAGTAGTATTCTTTTTTCTTGTATATATTTGCTCAATCATAAGTTACTAGCAACTATGATTACATAAAGAACAAAAAATCTGTTTTGAATGGATGACATGGAGTAGCTACCACTTTTTCAAACTTTATAATTCCAATGAAAGGCCAGTAGCATAGGATATGATATATACTGATTTTACATGTGAGGAGAGAACTTGCATTGAAACATTAAAATCTTCCATTATGGATAAACTGTTATCTCAAAAACTAAAATAATGGGTGACATACTATAATAGTCAAATGGAAAGCCCTTTGAATCACTTTTTTTTCACTCTTGCATGACAATTGCCACATTTGAGGTGCCTTGTAGCATAGGAAATGATATATACTAGTTCTATATGTGAGAGATAGAAACTTCCATCATTGTATTCAAATTTGTCATTTTGGATAAAATTTTATCTGAAAAGAAAAAATAATGGGTAGCATACTGTAATAGTCTGATTGAAAGTTCTTTCAATGGCCATTTTTCCCTTTTGGCATGACAATTTCTAGAATTACCAAACGCAAGATCATCAAGCAAAAGTTAAAAGAAGTCAAGGTTTGTTCCTTCAACCACTTACTTTAGCCAATTTCACTAAAACAAAAACTTATATCTTTGGATCTTTATACTTTTTGCATTTGAATCTATATTTTGTTAACTTACAGATCATTTAAGTAATTGTTCCTTTTTATTTAATTTTACTACTTTATAGAGACAATTATTCAATCGTCAATGCTTAAAAATTAGGCATTTAACACAACTGATATTTTATTTTCTTCCTCTTATTGGTTATATCACTTTTTGTTTCTTTACAAGCACAAATAATTTTCTTTTTTCCTTATACTTTTCTATTATTACTTACTTCAAATTTCATAGAGTTTGAAAATTTAACTTCTATAAGGAAATGAACATTAATATGTTAATTGCATAGATTGTTATAATAAGGAAAGCAAAGTAATTTGTCAACTATTTCTACAATATATATGTGTGCTTCTAAAAAATGATAAAATTTCATTCCAAAAACATTTTAAATTCAAATATGAAGAGTCAACTTTATCTACATTTTACCTTAGATTTTTTCCAATCTTCTTAAAACTAAACAAAATTTCCTTGGTGTACCCATTGCACACTACAATGCAATGGCTAGTAGATAAGTGATTATCATAAGAAAAAACATGTCAATTGAATCAAGATTCAATGTATGCTAGATCATTAATAAACATTAAAAATCATATTAGTCTCATACATAGACTAATATATAGAAATCCAATCATACACAAGCTTACTATAATTATAATACATTGCAATAATATAAAATACTAAAGACAAAACTAAATAATAATTAAAAAATAATATTCTAGTGCCTAAAATGTTTCTAACATAAATCCAAAACATAAATTTATTAGATAGAATTTCGTAGCTTCTGGAAAGATCTTACTCGACAATATTTGGTGGCGTTTATTTGTTCTTTTCTTAAGACATAGCCAGTTAGTCTAACCTTCTAGGCTGTAAATTGTTTCGTCTCCACTACGCTACAGTAGTTTGAATGCCTAATTGAAGAAAAGTTTCCTACTGTATTCATTAAAGGTGGGGGTGTCTCTATAAATGAATAACAATATTGCCTTGGATTTCATATCGATCTTCACCTGCGAACTCGTTATTCAGTTGAAACATAATTTTTTTTGTGTCCATTTGACTTAATAAATATGGAGAATTCGATGCATATGAAACTGAGAACACTGCTTCTTGTGTTGTTGATAACGTTTACGGTGCATGTCTCGGCCAAATGCCAGGTTCCATGTGCACAGAAGTCCTCTGAAATGGCTGAGATCCATACTCGTTCCTCTTCTTTTCTATTTCGTTGTCAAATAGAATAAATAAAACCGGATCCTCTCCTAGTGTTCCCTTCATTCACTATTTCCTTTCCATTCATTCGATGCATGTAATTGATTGAATTGTGAATAAAACTTGGCGCACCTATTGCCCCAGAGACGTATTCTTGAAATCATTGTATTTTTTCTAATTTTTTTTAGGACAAGATTTTATTTATCATGTTGGAAGCAAAGATGAATCTATTTTACCTAAAATTATTATTAATAATATTTAAAGATTGAAATGCAGAGAGTTACAAAAGATAAAAGAGTTTTTCTTTTAGTAGGAATATCAATGAGAATGTATTTTACCACAAGCAGCAATATAGAATCACCCCAAGAGAAATATTAACAATCAAAATGTTAGCATTAATTCATTAGCGTTAATTAGTTTGCCAGTTATGCAACCACCCTTATGGTGTGTTTTACATCAGATGCTGTTCTATTTATTTGCCTTGTTCTGTTTCTCAAATCACTGCAATACAAACATTTCTTTCTGCAATTTCATTTGGTATCAAATCCAGTAAGGGAACAGTGCACTGAAGGAAGGTGATTCTGTTCTGAGTCTTTGGTGCATACAAAAGAAGCAAGTTTTATAAACGTTGGCTTGGCGAGTAGTGAATGTCGACAACACCTAAAGATGCATGTAGTGTGGAGAGTAATCATGGAGCACAACAAGTTGTGAAAGGTAGCATAGGCTTCTATTTCGCTTTGCTTGATTCTCTTCGAAATACTGGAAACCTTGCGTTTGATGAATTAATCTGCAATGGACTCCTTGAATACTTTCTGTTTGATGTTTGTTGTCAAGTCAGACAGATTAATGTGCAACTTGAAGCCGGTTATGATGTAGATGATGAAGAATAGGTAGAACGCTCACCAAAGCATCCTTGTCTCACTGCATGTGCTTACCATTCTCATTTTGCCTCTTGTCATCTTAAAATAAGACTATTTTTCATACATGTATGTGGACTCTTCGTCCCTAAAAACAATACCATCATAATAAGCATTGTTGTGTTTGCTCTTTGTTATTATTGTTTTTATCATGTCTGCCCCCAAGATTCTTTTGTCCGACACTTAGCTTCTTAAAGGATCTAATTATGCTGCCTAGAAAACAAAGATGAGGACCATTCTTCAATTTGAAGAACTATGGGAGATTATCTCAAGTACTATCACACGACACAAAACTGATGCTAATGAACAAAAAAAGTTTGATAAAGTTGATAATAAAGCACTGATGCTTATCACTCTCAGCATCTCCGATGAGGTTCAACCTTATATTCAAGATGCAACTACATCCAAGGCAGCCTGGGATGCACTTTCCACCATCTTTGACGCAAAGAGTCAGACTAAAATTCTTCATTCGCAGTCTCAGCTGCATACTCTTCTTATGTCAGCCGGTGAAAAGGTTGCTGATTTTCTCTATCGTGTGTCTATTCTTCGGGTGGAACTAGTGGCTCTTGGTGAAATAGTGGAGGATAAGATGATCATTCCCATCACTTTACGTGCTCTTCTTTCCAAGTTTTGGACTTTTGTTACCACTTTAAATATCACCAAACAACAGGTATCTTTTGAAGAGCTTGTCAATTTGCTTCAACAGGAAGAGGCTATTCACTCATTGCATGAGGAATTTGAGGAAAAAGTTCTTGTCTCTTGTCGACACTGATGACGATCTTCATAGTCTCAGATACAGTCATCACCACCTATGCCACCAACAAAGTCTTCCACTAGATGGTGTTTTATTTGTAATGCTCCTACTCATGATACTGATCATTGTTGGTACAATGGTCTTACTCAAGGTGCATCCAGTAAAGAAGGTACATCTGGCCATAGTCATTCTCGTTCATCTCATGGTCGACGACATCAGCAAGGAAATGTTGCTACTCAGCAAGATGACATCTTTGATGGGCCCTCCGATGAAGATGTGTCTGCTCCTGCTCCTACTTCTGTTGTTCATCCGAATCTGGTCTTGGTTTCTCAAACATCTCCCTCTTCATGGCATGTCTAGTTAATTGTTTCTGGTGCTAGTAAACACGTGACTGGAGATAAAGGTTTGTTTGATACTTTGAATTCCACTCCAACTGGTGATCTCATTCGTATTGTTGATGATAAGGAATATGTTGCTAAAGGCATTGGTACTATTAATATCCCTTTTACTGAAGGCAGTTGTTCTCTTTCCAATGTACTTTATGTTCCTGGTTTTACTAGCAATCTTTTGTCTATCAGTCAACTTCTAAATCACAAACTTAAGGTAGAATTTCAAGTTCAAGTTGGTATTAAGCCCTATCTTATTTCTTGCAATGGTGAGATCATTACTCATGGTTTCAAACAGGGTCATCTCTTTGCACTTGATGTTGCCTCTTCTCATGGAATTGCTCTTTGTGCTTCTACTGTTGAGTCCACTTCTCTTTGGCATTACCAATATGGTCATCTTCCTGCTTGCTCTCTCTCTCTTTTGCAATCCCATGCCATGGTAGAGGATCTTCCTCTGCTCTCCTCTTTGTTCCCTATCTATTCTGGTTGTCTTACAGGGAAGCAGCATCACGATGACTTTCTGTTCAGTTCCTATCATGCCATCGAGCATCTTGCTCTTGTTCATATTGACCTTTGCGGGCCTTTTCCTGCATCTTTTTAGGGCTGCCACTATTTTCAGTTATTTGTTGATGGCTTCTCTCAAAAGATCTGGGTTTTCTTCCTTCATCAGAAAAGTGAAGCTTTCTCCCGCTTTCGTGAGTTCTACCATCAGGCTGTTCGTGACTCTGGCAAGCCTCTTCCCGTTCTTTGCTTAGATCACGGGGGGAATTCACGTCTCATGCATTTGAGGAGTTCTTGTAGGCGCATGGTATTAAGCATCATTTGACTGCTCCCTATACCCCTCAATAGAATGGTGTTATCGAGCAGCACAATCAGAATATTTTAGAGATGGCTTGCTGCATGCTTGCCATAGCCAAGTTAGGTGAACAATATTGGGTTGAATTAGTTCAAACTATTGTGTATCTTCTCAATCGGGCTCCAACAACGGTTCTTCAACATCAAACACCTGAAGAGGTATGGAGTGACCATAAGCCATCAGTTTCTCATTTGCGAGTATTTGGTTGTACTACCTATATGCATGTTCCAGCTAAGAAATGCAAGAAACTAGATTCTAAGACACTTCCATGTATCTTCTTGGGCTATAGTTCATAGTCCAAGGCATATTGTCTCTTGGATCTTGAGACACATACACTTCTTGTTAGTCGTGATGTGGTATTTGATGAAACAACTTTTGATTCTCGCTTGCCTACACAATCTCCATCCTCCTCTCATAAGATTTTTCTCCAACTGATGATGAGTCTGAATCACCTAGTGCAGATGAAGGGTTCCAGGATAATCTGGGTATAGTGGAGAATTTCAAACATTCTATTGGGATAGAGACATGTAGTCACACCAGCAAAGAAGTGCAATCATTACTTTGTGATTCTCACTTGAGTTCTCTTCTTGATCTTTCTACCAGGATACTGACCCGCAGTCACACCAGAAATGAAGTGAACTTAGCATTAATGAGTTCAATTGAAGAAAGTACTAAACCTGACACCATATCTAAGGCTCTCAGTCAACCTCATTGGAAGCATGCCATGAATGTTGAATATGAGTCTCTAATGAAGAGTCATACATGGGATCTTGTTGATCTACCTCCAGAAAAAGAACCCATAGGCTACAAATGGGTCTTCAAAACAAAGTATAAGGCAGATGGATCCATCAACAAGTACAAGGTGTGTCTTGTTGCAAAAGGATATGCTCAGCAAGAGGGTATTGATTTTGAAGAAACCTTTGCACCCACTACAAAGCTTAAAACTATTTGAGTGGTATGTGCTCTTGTTGCACAACAAGGATGGAAGCTTCATCAGATGGACGTCAAGAGTGCCTTCTTGAATGGTGATCTTATAGAAGAAGTGTATATGGTCCAACTTGATGGCTTTCTCGATGAACAAAATCCTCTCAAGGTATGTCGTCTTATCAAATCTCTCTATGGACTTAAACAAGCCCCTCGGGCTTGGCACATTAAAATAGATGGACATCTCTTACAACATGGTTTTATCCGTAGTCCCTCTGATCCTAATTTGTATATCAAGAAGATTGGCATAGAGATTGTCATACTTGTGGTGTATGTGGATGATTTGGTTATTACAGGGAGCTTCGACAATCTCATTGATACTGTCAAGCATGATCTAAAGAAATCTTTTGATATGACTGATTTGGGACTACTTCATTATTGTCTTGGTTTAGAATTTTGGCAGCAAGATTATCATATATTTATTTCTCAGATGAAATATGCCAAGACACTCCTAGACAATTTTGGCATGGTATATTGTAAACCCGTCTCAACTCCTATGGAGAAAGGTCTACAACTTTCTCATTTCCAAGATTCACCTCAAGTAGATGAGACTCTATATCGACAACTTGTTGGTAGTCTCATTTACCTGACCTACACCAGACCCGATTTGTGCTTTGCTATAAGCTATCTATCTCACTTCATGCAGGAAACAAAGAAATGTCATTAGATGGAAGCCAAGCATGTGTTGAGGTATGTCTGAGGTACTCTTGAGTATGGTCTAGACTATAAGAAGAATGAGGAATTCTTCTTACAGGGATATGCTGACTCAGATTATGCTGGATTTCTAGATGATTGCAAATCAACCTCAGGCTATATTATTCATCTTGGATCTGGCCCTGTTTCGTTGAGTAAGAAATAGAATGTCACATCTCTTTCATCCACTAAAGCTGAATATTGAGCTGCTTGGGAGGTTGTCCATGAGGTGGTTTGGCTCTGTTGCATTTTCTCTGATATGGATATTTCAGATGATCATCCACCCATACTATTCTGTGACAATCAAGGTGTTTTAAAAAATGTTAAGAATCTTGTCTTTCATGAACGCACCAAACACATTGAGGTGGATTATCACTATATTCGGGAATAGGTTCTCAAGCACAATACTCAACTCAAGTTTTTTCCTTCCTCTTCCCAAGTTACAGATGTACTCACTAAGCCTCTTGGCAAAGTACAGTTTGTATTTTTAAGTAACTTTATTTGTAACCCTAATGTATTAAGGGGGTAATGTTAGTGTTAATTCATTAGGCTGTTAGTTAAGGTGGTAGTTAGTTAGTTTACCAATTATGCAACCACCCTTATGGTGTGTTTTCCATCAGATGTTGTTCTATTTATTTGCCTTATTTTGTTTCTCAAATCACTGCAATAAAAACATTTCTTTTTGCAATTTCACAAAGAAAAAAAGAACTAACACATAAAGCCTAAATCAATGATAGAGAGAGATACATATATAGAGATATAAGGAGATATAGAGAAATGGGTAAAGGGAGAGAAAAAATATGAGATTTAAACAAATAGAGAGAAGTAGATATAGAGATATAGAGGGGGTGATACACTAAGGGAGGGATAGAGATATACATGAATTGAATCAGAGAGTATTAGACATAGATAAGGGATAGGGAGGGAACGAGAAAGGGAGAGATCAATAGATGCATCAAATATAATAGCCTAAAGAGGAAAGAATAAAAATCTACACCATTTTCATATAAGCCACTTGCATGCTCCATAAATTCTCCTTGTTTAACCTTTAGGTTCTTACATCATGTGATTTAGTATAGTATTAGATGTCTTTAAATACAAAGATACGACAATATCTTACAATTTTTTTTACCAAAGTGGTTGGTAATAATTAGTGATATAATGCGAGGGAGGAAGAGAAAGGGAGAGGGAGAGATAATAAAATTCTATGTACTAAAAATCAATTCTATGTATTAAAGATAAAGAAATTTTCTAACTCAAGTGCAAGCCAAACAATAAGTGTAGTACTTGAACCATAAATTTGAGTGCGTCAAAAACACGTCATTCCTAGCTTTGTGCAAGTGTAAGCCAAACAAAAAATATAAAGTAAGATATGCTATTTTTTATTAATATTATTTCATATCTCTAACTCATACACACATTCATTTTTTTTTCCTGCTTATGTCTATCTCTATCTCTTTCCCTCTCTCTAAACCTTTCTCTATTACTTGTGTCTATCACCTTATTTCTCTCAATCTCTCCTCTCCATCTATGTCTCCATATATCTCTCTCCTATTTCTATTAATATATCATTTTCTCCATCTCTCTTTCTCTCCCTCATATTCACCCCATCTCTCTTGTATGATATCTATATCTCTCTCTATTTCTCTCTATCTTCCTCTTACTCCTCTCTATCTCTCTCCCTATCCCTATTTTTCTTTCTATATTACTCCATCTCCCTGTCTCTATCTACTGATTCGTGTCTCCTCTCTTTATATGTTTCTATCAGTATATTTATATATCTCTATCTCTTTATCTCTCTATGTCTCTCCCTAATCAAATGGAATTCCACGGTAACCATAATTTCTCAATGATACACACTATCCTTAAATTATTAGCATGAAATAAGTAATCAAAAGTTAGTTGCTCTCTCTTGATCTCTCTAAGCATTTAATTTAAGTTTTAGGATGAATTTTATTTTATTATAGAAATAAAAATAAAATTCAACTATAACTATTCTACAATAAATAATTTTTTAAGTAGGTAACAAATATAAATTAAATTAATTCTAATATCCTTTAATTATTATTTTTAATTTTCTAAGAGATAATGGGATGTAGAGAGAGAGGTAGATGGAAAGAGATAAAGAGATAGACAAACAAGGAGAACTAGAGATAAACAAGAAGAGATGGAGAGAGGGTAATCTTACATAGCAATTTTAAACCACTCCTAATTTTTTTATAGTAATTTATTTGCCAGGTCAATTCTATGAATTAAAGTTTCAAGTCCACATCTTTAAATATGATTCCATATAAACATGGTTTTTGTTGAGATGTTGAAAAATATAAGATGCCATATTAACATATTTTTTTTAGATGTGAAAAAAGGCCCAAAGAGAAAGTTAGGGTGGTAGTTGTGCACAAATCACATTTTATTGTGCTAATATTGCATCAAACAATTTGTTGCATTTTAGATATAGCACAAACACTTGAACATGCAACAAAATAACCTACTTTCATTTTTCAACACCAACATGAACACAAGAGTAAGAACTTCCTTTTTCATAATTAGCAATAATCAACAAAAGAATGATTTATTCAATTACCAACCATATGATTAAGAGAAGCAAGTGAAATAAAGAGACTAGTTAAAAGGAAAGAAATTTAAGATGCTGTGTGCTCATATTTTAATTTTTATTTATCAAATCACTTGAATGGTAGTGTATCCGGGTTCTTTGTCAATTGAAAAAAAAATGGATAAATATAATTTTATCTATAAGTTTGCCAAAAGTAGGGTAATCATAAGATATGGAAAAAAAGGATCAACAACAACTTGCAATGTAGTTAGAGTTTTTAAACACTTGGACGCTTTTTCAAAATTAAAGATCTAAGTTGCAATTTGAGTTTTGCTCTCATAAATTTCAAGTTTAAACTAGTTTAGCTAACATGTTTTAGCCACTTATCTCAATGTATGTAGGGTTTTAGTGCTATCGATGTTTATTTTATTAGTTTATGACATAAATTTATTCAAAGTTAACCACTATTCATTATTAACTAAACATGTATGGGTTTAGCTAATAATTTGTTTTCTTAACATTCAAGAAGTAGCTTTTTTAATTTTTAATTTTGTCAAGATAAAGGCAATAGGCTCGTGTGTTATATTCCACAAATTCATGTTCAAGCTAAAAAAGAAATAATATTAATAATTATTATTTTTTGTTTCACTTTCACTTAAACAAAGCTAGGAATGATGTGTTTATCACACATTCAAATTTATGATTCAAGTACTACACTTATTGGTTGGCTTCCAATTGAGTTAGAAGATTTTATCATCTTTAGTATGAAATTGATCTTTAAAACAAAAGATTGTGATAGTCAATTCTGATACCTTACAAATATCTCTACTATTAATAGTATTATTATTTTTTCTTGTATAGAGTTGCTAAATCATAAGTTACTAGCAACTATTATTACATAAAGAACAAAAAAATCTGTTTTGAATCAATGACATGGAGTAGCTACCACTTTTTCAAATATTCTAATTCCAATGAAAGGCTTGTAGCATAGGAGATGATATACACTGATTTTACATGTCCGGAGAGAACTTCCATTATAGATAAGTTGTTATTTCAAAAACAAAAATAATGGGTGGCATACTGTAATAGTCAAATTGAAAGCCCTTTCAATCGCTATTTTTTCACTCCCGCATGACAATTGCCACTTTTCAGGTAGCCTGTAGCATAGGAAATGATATATACTACTTCTATATGTTAGAGATAGAAACTTCCATCATAGAATTCAAATTTATCATTTCGGATAAACTTTTATCTAAAAAGAAGAAATAATAGGTAGCATACTGTAATAGTTTGACTGAAAGTGCTTTCAATCACCATTTTTCCCTTTCGGCATGAAAATTTCTAGAATTACCAAGTGCAAGATCATCAAGCAAAAGTTAAAAGAAGTCCAGGTTTGTTCCTTCAACCACATACTTTAGTCAATTTCACTAAAATGAAAACCTATCTTTTTGTATATTTATCATTTTTGTGTTTGAATCTATATTTTGTTAACTTACAAATCATTAAAGTAATTGTTCCTTTTTATTTAATTTTATTACTTTATCTACAATTATTCAATCTTCAATGTTCAAATTTTTTTTTTTAAAGACTAAAAGGTTAAAAACTTCATTGAGAATAGAGACAAACACTACAAAAAGAATTAGAGCCCCAAGGCCCCAAAGAAGAAATACCAACCCAGCCACAAATCAACCAGCTTCAAAACCATCCATGTCCTTAGTGAAAATCTTCTTGAATTCATGACAATAAGACCCAGAGAGATGCTCCCAACCTTCAACTTTCCAATCACTATCATGTTTCGAGGCCCACTTGGCCAAACGGTCAGCCACTCTATTCCATTCTTGAGGAATATGGATGAAGGACACCTACTCCATTAAAGAGCTAATTTGAAGAATCTACTAAACAATCCCTGCCAACTGCCACTGAATCCCACTCACCTTCTGATCAGACAACAAGTTAACAACAATTTGTGAATCCGATTCACAAATCACCTTCCTACAACCCAACACCAAAGCCTGCTCAAGTGCATAAAGAATCGCAAAACCCTCCATAAAATTATTAGATTGCCACCCTTTATGCATTGAAAAGAAGAAAACAACCTCCCCCTGCTATTCCTACCAACACCACCTACTCCAGTAGGGCCTAGGTTAACCCTAGATGAGCCATCAGTGTTAATCTTGATAAACTCATCCTGAGGGGGTATCCACCTTCCCACCCTTTGCACCTTCTTCATAGCCCATCTACCTCTCCTGACATAAGTAGAGGTAGGAGACAACTCCTGCAAGCCAAGCCTACTCATAATATTCACCTCATCTCTACCCAGTGGGAAATTCACCTCACATTTAGCTTCCACTATCTCCCGAAGCATAGAAGTGATCCTATTCCAAACTTGTTGAACAAAAAATTTGGCCTCATGAAAGATCCTCCTATTCCTTTCGAGCTAGATCTGCCATAGAATGAAGATGGGCCCAATATACCAAACCGTCTGGAGGAAGGAGGATAGAATAGGAGGTCTGCCCAAACTGCTCCAAAACTCCACCAGAGAATCCACATGGACACAAGGATGCTTCCACACCCCCCACCAATAGTGCCATATAAGCATAGAGAAGGGGCATCTGAAGAACAGGTGTGAGGAGTCTTCCTCTTTGTTACCACACAAAACACAAATAGAAGGTCCCAAGAATCCCTACTTGTGGATATTGTCCCAAGTTAGATATATGTTCCAAGCTAAAGTCCAGGCAAAGCAATTACACTTCGGCCAAGAAGCATTATTCCACACCTATTTCCACCAGTTCACTTCTCTTCCCTCAAGTCTTCGGCTCAACAATTCCCAGTATCCACTAGCCACAGAAAAAATGCCCTTAGGATTTGGAGACCAAGCAAGCCCATCCCTACCCTTAAGGGAGCTACAGTGTCTATTTGCCAAAATGCCTTGCAACTCTGCACACTCTTCCTCCATCTCAACAATCAGCCATTCATTAGGAGTCTTCTACCGCTCCAAATCCAGTCGACCGCACTTATAGACAGCCTTAAAGTCACTCACCCTTGACCATCCTGCTTCCAAAAACCTCTAGCCTAGGTTTCCAAGGTTAGGAAACTAATCAAGGATGGGAGGGTATCCATCCCAAGAATCATTCTAGAAAAGGACCTCTTCCCCCCTTCTGGAAATCCAAAAAAGCCCTACCTTAATGAGAGAAGCCCCCCTCTTAAGAGTGTACCAGATCGATGAGACCTTTCCTTCAAGTGGATATCTAGGGATTTACTCCATTAGGATCCTCTGCATATATTTGTTGGCCAAAATCCTGGCCCAACCTCGGTCTTGCTCAACATACCACCTCCAGTACAATTTAGCTGCAAGTGCTTCCCCAAAAAGAATAGATTGCCTTAACCCAAGCCCCCCCGATTGCTTCGGGCTACATACCAAGTCCCAATTGACCAGACTCCATTTGGAAGAGGTGAGATTACCTGCCCATAAGAATTGCCTATCCAGAGAGTCCAAACCCTGCAAGAACCACTTAGGACCCACCTGAAGCATACATCGATAGATCGGAAGAGCTTGAACCACCGACTGAATCAGTTGAACCCTCCCCGCAAACGATAACTATATATGAGTCTAATGTTCAACCTTCACGTGGAATTTATCCAAGATCCCCTGCTAGGACTCCCTAGGAGGGTTG
This sequence comes from Cryptomeria japonica, assembly GCF_030272615.1. Taxonomy (NCBI): domain Eukaryota; kingdom Viridiplantae; phylum Streptophyta; class Pinopsida; order Cupressales; family Cupressaceae; genus Cryptomeria; species Cryptomeria japonica. Next base: position 164,087 of record NW_026729010.1, on the reverse strand, counting down.
CCAGGAGAAATAGGGATGCCCAAATACGTCAAGGGTAGGGAGCCAACTTGGAATCTCAAGATAAGAGCAATCCTCCTTTGAATAGATTTAGGAGTGTTGAAAAAGAGGATAGAAGATTTATCCTCATTGATCATCTGGTCAGAAGCCGCAAGATAAACATCCAGGACCTTATGCAAATTAGTAGCTTCATTAATTTGAGCTAGCCCCATAAGGGTTGTACCTTCCACAAAACTGCAAGTGAGACTGCAACTGCAAGTCATTACCCCATCTCCAACCCTAAATAGTACCCAGACCCACATTATGCTTAATCAACTTCCCCAGACCCTCAGCAAGAGGAATGAATAAATAAGGTGAGAGGGGATCCACTTGGCGTAGACCCCTAGAAGCACCAAATAGCTCAGTAGGGTCTCCACTAATAAGCACATAGAAAGAGATGGATGTAACACAACTCATAACCCATTGGATCCACTCATCAGCAAAACCAAAATCCCTGAGGATCTTCTGAAGGAAGGACCACCAAACTCTATCGTACACCTTAGCCATATCTAGCTTGATAAACATAGCTTTTTCCTTGGAGATTGCCATAAAATGAATGGTATCCATAGGAATGACCACCCCATCCATAATTTAGCACCCTTACACAAACCCACTTTGCTCCTCAGAAATAACATTCCCTAGGCACTTCTTCAATCTATCCACTATCAGCTTAGAGATGATCTTATAAATCACATTGCAGAGGAAGATAGGGCAAAGCTGGCCTAACCGGTCGCCCCCTTCACACTTGGGGATTAGAGCAATGAAGGTTGCATTCAATGCCCTAAGCATCTGCTTATTCCTCAGGGACTCCTAGACTACTTCCAATAAATCCAGCTTAATTATATACCAAAACTCTTGAAAGAATTCAACCGGGAACCCATCTGGTCTAGGAGCCTTTCCTTTCCTCATGTGGGAGACAATCCTCTCAAGTTCTTCCAGCAAAATGGGACACAAAAGCTGCTCATTCATCTCCCTCGAGACAAAAGAAGGGATGCAAGACAGAACCAAATTCTCCTCCACTGTTTTCCCCTAAGAGTCCTCCCTAAAGAGGGACTGGAAAAACTAGAGAGACTCCCTAAACATCTCTTGCAAGGATAAGCATTGCTCACCTTTGTCATTAACCAGAATAGGAATGGAATTTCTATGTCTTCTTTCTTTCACTAAGTTGAAAAAGAAACTAGTGTTCTTGTCCCCCTCATTCAGCCAATCAATACGAGCTCTTTGCTTCCAATATATTTCTTCCTTAAGCTCCCATTCCTTTACTACCTTGACAGCCCTGTCTTCCTCTCTAAGCAATTCCTCAAACAAACCATGCTCTCTGATTTCATTGGTGATCTGATTCAACACAATTTGAGCCGCTTTCTTCTCAAGAAAAATATTCCTGAAACCTTGTCGGTTCCACTGTTTAAGCTGAAGCTTATCAAATTGCAGCTGCTTGGCAAAAGAGTACATTGCAGTGCCAAAGGCCGGCCTCCCTTTCCTCCACTAGTCCGCAACAAGAACCTACAAGGAAGGGTCCCAAAGCCACATAAGTTGGAATTTGAATGAAGGTGAATGGGCCACCCGAGCTGAAGATGAAACTAGCTTGATAGGCCAGTGATTCGACCCTCTCTAGTCCAAAATCTCAAAACTTGTGGACCACTCCCCGCCAATCCAAAAACAAGAAACCAGAAAATGATCCAACCATTCAGCAATCCAATTCTCTTCCACCCTCCTGTTGTTCCAAGTGAACAAACCATTACTAGGCTTGATATCAACTAGCTGTAGCAAGGAGATACTATCCTGGAAAAGGAAAGAAGAAGTTTCCAATTGCATTACACCCCCCTTCTTTTTCACTCAACTCCAAGATGGCATTGAAGTCTCCTACCATAATCCAAGGATGAAAAGGGGCCAACCTTCACATACCAAAAACATCAGACCATAAGTTTTTCTTACCCTAAAGATTAGTGGGAGCATAGATATTCAAAAACAAGATGAGGTCCCCGGTCTCAAGACTAGATAGCACCCCGGATAACGAGGATCTGGAGGTAGCCCACCAGACAGGGTGGAACCTTAAAGGGTTCCAAAGATAGGCCACTCCTCCCAAGGAACCAGCTACCCCAACACACTGACACTCACCTCGCCCCCACAGCTTTGGCACGAGACCCATCATGCTTTCCACTAAAAGTTTAGTTTCTTGCAAGAAAAGGACATCAGGTGAATGATTCCTAATCAAATCCCGAACAACTTTTTGTCTAGGGCCATTGTTCAAGCCCCTTACATTCCATGAGAGCACAATCATTTAGGAGGGTTGGAAAAGTGTGAATCCAAAGTCTTCACTAACCCTGACTCAACCAAATTCTCCCCCATCAATTTGATCTTATCCAGATCCTTCTTTCTGCCAACCTTTAAGCTCTTCTCTGAAGCACTTTTCTTAATATCTTTCTGATGTAGACCCAGGTGAATGGCAGATTTATTACTCTCAACCCTAGCCGGTTCCAATTTCAAAGTAATCAGAGAACCCTCCCCCTCAGCCAGATTCACCTCAATACCAAAAGCCAGGCCCAACTGAACCCCTACTATCTAGTCCATCTCCATCTACTGGCTTCCAACCATTAGTAGGGTCTGGGTAGCTTCCTCCATTATACTTTTCGGAACCCCTCCTGATGCACCCTGATCTAGAGGGGGTTAACCCCGAATTTACTTCCTGATGGCTCAGGTCATCTAAGGCCTCAAATCTGTTAAAGGTATCCTCCTCACGTCTCTCCTGTAAGGGTCTCTTTTGTCCTCTGTTCCTGTTCTTTGTCTTGACTGAGACAAAACCATTAGCACCCTCTACCACACCCGACATGGCAGCTTTCCCTTTCTCAACTTTATCAAGGCTCGATTCTGACTGTTGAGGTTGTCACACCATCGGTTTGTATCTAGGACACTTATGCTGTAAATGACCATACTCATGACACATACAGAAGCGAAAGATAAAGCCTCATAATCTAACTATTGAACCCAAGAATATGAGCCTGCACACATATCTATAGCATCTGGCAAGGGTTTACTAAGTTCTATTTAAACATAGATATGTGCAAAGGTCATTACCTTTCTCCCTAGAGTTTGCAACGACGATCCCACTGGCCTCCCAAGAAGAGTGGCGAGCATCCGTAGCACATCCTCCCGACAACATTCCACTGGAAGACGTGGTAACCGAACCCACACCGGAACCCTATTTGGGAGCTCCTCTGAAGGATTAAACCCCGCATGCCAAGGTTTGATAAATATTCCCACCTAGTTGTAAAAATACAGGACTCCTTCAAAGACCCTATTGCTATCCTCCATGCAGTTGAAAGTAACCATGAAGTAGTTATTTGCCAAAAGCATAATCTCCATTTCCCCTTCCGGTGCCCATGTCCATTGCGACCAGTTTTCCAAAAACTGCAATGAAACCCTCATTCCCAAAAACTTGTAGTATAGCGAGTGATTTGAAAAGTATTCAATGTCCCGTACTTGTCGTTCAATGTTCAAAAATTAGGCATGTAACAAAACTGATATTTTATTTTCTTCTTCTTATTGATTGTATCTCTTTTTGTTTCTTTACAAGCACAAATAATTTTCTTTTTTTCTGATAATATTTTATTATTACTTACTTCCAATTTCATATAGTTTGCAAAATTGACTTGTGTAAGGAAATGAACGTTATTCTGTTAATTGCACGGATTGTTACAATAACAAAAGCAAAGTAATTTGTCAACTTTTTCTACAATACCCATGTGCAACTCGGCCAAGCGCCACAATACCCATCGGAAGCTGTTTTATCAGACCTCAATCTCTATCCTAATGTTCAAGCCGCTGCTTCAGAGTCTCTGCATAACGACAGCCATTGAAATCCATACTCGTTCCTCTTCTTTTCTATTTCGTTGTCAAATAGAATAAATAAAACCGGATCCTCTCCTATTGTTCCCTTCATTCACTATTTCCTTTCCATTCATTCGATACATGTAATTGATTGAATTGTGAATAAACCTTGGCACCAGATTTTATTATGTTGAAGGCATACTTTATATGAAGTGTTCAACTTACTTATTGAAATCAATGGTTCAAAATCGACTAGAAGCATGCATTGAATTTATCTCAATCGTGTGTTTACTTTTATATTAATTTTTAAAAAAAGTGATGAAAATCTAAAAAAACATATTTTAAGATGATTAATTAGAAAAAAAATGTGTACAAAATGAAAAATCTACTATTTTTTGTTTTTACTAATAATTTTTAATATTATCCTCTTTTATTTGGATATTCCATATTTTTTTGAAGTTTGACAAAAGGAATAGACAATTATTAAAAAAAAAAGAATTAGCTACTTTTTCTACCTTTTTAAATGATTGATTTTTAATTAAGTGAAAATATTACTTTAATTATATATGTTTTTTTAATGAAATCACAAATAATAATTCTAAATTATTAGAATTATTAGAATTCATTTAATTTATACTTATTTGTCTTATTAAAATTTTAATTATTGTAGAATACTTATTTTTTGAATTACAAATCTATCTTTTATTTCTATCTTTTTTAATAAGAATATATATTTTAATTTAATCTTCTTTTATTAGGATATTCTATCTTTTTTTAATTTAATTATTTTAATCATCATCTTCTTCTTTTAAGGTTTAATTTACACTAAGTTAATTTTTTTTTTGCCTTATGAAGTTACAAATAATGATTTTAAAAGATAATAGAATTAATTTAATTAATACATTTGTCTTATTAATATTTAATTTATTGTAGAATAATTATTGTTAAATTTTTATTTTTATATCTCTCTTATTCTCTCTCTCTAACTCATAAAGACACACTCCTTGTTTCTCCCTCCCTCTCTCTATCTCTATCTCTCTCCCTATCCCTCTTCATTTCTTTATATTTTCCTCTATCTATATCTCTTCCTATCTCTCCCTCCCTCATTCCCTCTGTATCCCACTATTTATCTTTTTATCACTACCTCTCTCTTCCTTTCTCTTATATATATATATCTATCTCTCGCTCTTCTTCCAATATATATCTATCTCTTGCTCTTCTTCCAATATATGTCTATCTCTTCCTCTATCTTCCCATATCTCCATCTCTCCGTCTCTTTGTCTCCTTATATCTCTATATCTCTATCACTCTATCTCACCATCTATATATCTCTTTACATCTCTTTATCTGTCTATCAATTTTATCCTCTTCCTCTCTCACTCTATCTTCCTTTCTACCGAGCTATCTTTCTCTCCCCACTCTATCTATATACATTTATCCCTCTATATATGCATCTCTCTCTCTCTCTCTCTCTCTCTCTCTCTCTCTCTCTCTCTCTCTCTCTCTCCTTATATTTTGAGCTTCGACATATCTAATCCTATCTCTTCTCTATCTTTTTCTCTCCATATCTCTCTCCTTTTCTCCATATTCATATTCATCTCATCTTCATCTCTATCTATAATATTTTTACCTCTCTCTCTTTCTCTCTTGCCTGGCCCCCTCTACCTCTCTCTCCCTCTCACCTAATTGCAAACATAACATGAGTCTATTGGTTATGGAACTTGATTATCTTCTTAATTGAAAATTTTTCTTTTAGTTATAATTGAAACCTTGTAAGAGGATGCCAGGTGGATTTGAAACCATCACTTCTCTATTGAGACCTTTATTGCACAAGAAACATTATTTTCTAAATTTGGTCTACCAATTGATCTCATGTACTGCACAAATTTATGCAAAAAATTGACCAAATTTTGCCCTAATTGACCTTTCACACCTCTTCGGCATACCCATTGCACACTAAGGTGTGATTGCTAGTTTATCATTTTAGAAGGAAAGTTGAATCTATTTAACCTAAAAATCTCATTAATAATATAATATTCAAATGCAGAGTTACAGAAGATAAAGAGCTTTACTTTTAGTAGGAATATCAATGAGAATGTATTGTAATAGAAGGAGCAATATAGAATCAACATGTTCGGGCCCCAAGAGAAATCTCAACAATAAAAACTGTTGTAGAAGAAGAAAAAAATTAAACCTTGGACCATATTGACATAGTCTCTTTCGTTTATACCAATTGACATAGTTGCAAATCCTCCATGTGTGTCCACTACAACAATGACCATAGCCAAACCAATCTTCCCAAAACACTCTAATTAAGAATGAGGTACAACAGGCTGAATCTATCAAATTATTAGTTCCTGGCAGGGAACTGTAGCAGAGGCACCAACATTTAGACTGCAATTATTCTAGGCTGTAGCCTGTCAAACTCTCAGAATTTTTTGCATAAATTTATTTTCGAAGATGTGTTATATACAAGCGTTACATTTTTTACTTGAGATTTTGGTACAAAGTATTTTGGCAATCTGAGATAGGCATTGCAGATTACTGGCAGAAGCATTCGCTCTTATTAATGTGAAAGAACCCAAGATTTCCAAAGTGAAGGCTGAAGGAACAGTGGTCTCGGGTACTCATTTTTGGCGATCACCATTTGTGTAGAAGACTGTAGAGCAAGAATGGCTAAAATGAATAGTTGGCAATTGGGTTCTATTATTTTGCCTGCAGATACGATGTGGACATTGAAGAGTATGCCAACTATAGTATATAGTCCATGAGACATCCACAGATAAGAAGCTTCGTAACATCCAAGCTCTGCATATCTCATGACGTCTCTTCACTTCAATCCACTTATTGGTTATGGACCTCTGGTATGCCTTTTGTTCTTCGTTCATAGACTACTTCATTACTGTTTTTCTTTGCATTTGTGTTTGCCCAAACTATGTCCCCAAATGCCCACTTGCCATAAACATGAATAAACCCTGCAAAACAAGCATTTATCTATTTGCTTGACAATGCTTTTAATCTTTCATATTATCTTTTTCCCTTTTTATTTTGTCGAACATTATTGTATATATGTGAAGGCTTCCCCTTTGTCTTTTGTTGAAGATTATTGTATATATATGAGGGCAAAGCCCAATGTATGGAAGCTGCAATAATAATAAAAGGAACTTTCTGGTAGATGTAGTCAAATTGGTGAGCCATTTTAAATACTGTGTTGTGTATAATTTATGTGTTTCCAATTTGTCTTTTGTTTTAACAATTGGTATTAGTCCACTTACAAGATGCAAGTTTTAAGAGCAGAGGATTCAGTATAGAGTAGACAGTACCCATAAGGAAGGCAATGCTTCCATGTGTTGGTATATTTTTAAATCCCATCGAATCTATGGCTGCCATATTAAATTGATTGGTTCATGTAGGAAATTTTGTCACTTAAATTGGCTGGGTATTGCTTATTTTTGTGGCTTGAAGTTGGTGGTTCCAAGGCATCTATGTAGTCAGAAGGTGAGGACTATACAATTTTAGACTTGGGCTCACCGCAACTCAGTTACATACAAGCTAAAATTGGGTAGATGGGATTCCCAGGCGTTTTCCTCTTTCATGTAGTGAATGAATTTGAGCCCATGATTACCCAAGCTACTTACTATATTCTCTATGTGCCATTTCTTTAGAGGAAGCCCAATCAATGTGTTTATTTAGAGGAATTAAAGAGAGAAAGGAGAAGAAGAGAAGAGTTTGGAGGAGAAAATAGAGCCTCTATTGTGTCACCCTTTGGAGAATGATGATCTAGGATTTAAGATTTAAGAAGCGACAGAGGATTGTTGATAGAGAGGATGATTTCTAAAAACAAAGACTTAATAGAATTATACCCTAGAAAAAATGATGCCTTTTTCATGAGGGATAAAACCCTAGATTTTTGGTTGGAATCTATGTAGATGTTACACAGGAAGAGTCTCAAAAAAAAAGGAGGAATTCACAACAAGTGAAAAATTTTCTATAAATGGAGTTGCTTTTGATACTGTTGTAAATGGGCCCAATGACTATTAAAATTCTATTGCAGATTCACCAAGTATTGATTCTTTAAGGATGAATAATAGACTGCAAATTTCATAATCTTTTTGTGTTTCTCGAATAGAGCGAGAGAGGGGGAGAGAGAAAGATGGCTTTCAACTCTTCCAACTTGTGTGAATGAGTTGGTAAAGGAACTTATGATTCAAAGAAGATGGAGAGACGCGGGTTCCTTTCCTACAGTTTCGTCTCCCAGCAAAGTCGAACCGTTGACCCCTCCCCTATTTTATAGAAGCAACCTGTAGCCTGTCTCTGTTTGCGACTATCAAGATTAATTGAAGCACTTGAAGAGTTTACGGACTAAAATGGAGCAACTTGCCAAGACGCAGGAGCGTCCCATCATGCCCAAGATCAAATGTGAGAAGAGGAAATGAACATTATTCTGTTAATTGTAAGGAAATGAACATTATTCTGTTACTTGTACGGATTGTTACAATAGCAAAAGCAAAGTAATTTGTTAACATTTTCTACAATATATATTTGTGCTTCTAAAAAATGATAAAATTTCATTAAAAAAACATTTTAAATTCAAATATGAAGAGTCAACTTTATCTACATTATTTCTTACATTTTTTCCAATCTTCTTAAAACTAAACAAAAATTTCCTTGGTGTAACCATTGCACAATACAATTCAATGGCTAGTAGATAAGTGATTACGTGAGAAAAAACATGTCAATTGAATCAAGATTCAATGTATGCTAGAGCATAAATAAACATTAAAAATCATATTAGTGGCATACACAGACTAATATATAGAAATCCAATCATACACAAGCTTACTATAATTTTAATACATTGCAATAATATAAAATACTAAAGACAAAACTAAATAATAATTAAAAAATAATATTCTAATGCCTAAAATGTTTCTAACATAAATTCAAAACATAAATTTATTAGATTGAATTTCGTAGCTTCTGGAAAGATCTTACTAGACATTATTTGGTGGCGTTTATTTTTTCTTTTCTTAAGACATAGCCAGTTAGTCTAACCTTCTAGCCTGTAAATTGTTTCGTCTGCACTACACTACAGTAGTTTGAATGCCCAATTGAAGAAAAGTTTTCTACTGTATTCATTAAAGGTGGGGGTGTCTCTATAAATGAATAACAACATTGCCTTGGATTTCATATCGATCTTCACCTACGAACTCGTTATTCAATTGAAACATAATTTTTTGGTGTCCATTTGACTTAAAAAATATGGAGAATTCGATGCATATTAAACTGAGAACACTGCTTCCTGTGTTGTCGATAACGTTTACGGTTCATGCCTCGACCAAATGCCAGGTTCCATGTGCACAAAAGTCCTCTGAAATGGCTGAGAAGGGGGTGCATGTGCAACTCGGCCAAGCGCCACAATACCCATCGGAAGCTGTTTTATCAGACCTCAATCTCTATCCTAACGTTCAAGCCGCTGCTTCAGAGTCTCTGCATAACGACAATAGAATAAATAAAACCGGATCCTCTTCTAGTGTTCCCTTCATTCACTATTTCCTTTCCATTCATTCGATACATGTAATTGATTGAATTGTGAATAAAACTTGGCGCACCTATTATCCTTGAGTTGTATTTTTTCTAATTTTTTATTAACAAGATTTTATTTATCATCTTGGAAGGAAAGCTGAATCTCTTTTACCTAAAATTCTCATTAATAATAAAAGATTCAAATGCAGAGTTACAGAAGATAAAGAGCTTTACTTTTAGTAGGAATATCAATGAGAATGTATTGTAACAGGAGGAGCAATATAGAATCAACATGTTCGGGCCCCAAGAAAAATCTCAACAATAAAAACTGCTGTAGAAGAAGAAAAGAATTAAACCTTGGACCATATTGACACAGTCTCTTTCGTTTATACCAATTGACACAGTTGTAAATCCTACATGTGTGTCCACTACAACACTGACCATAGCCAAACCAATCTTCACAAAACACTCTAACTAAGAATGAGGTACAACAGGCTGAATCTATCAAATTATTAGTTCCTGCCAGGGAACTGTAGCGGAGGCACCAACATTTAAACTGCAATTATTCTAGGCTGTAGCCAATCAAACTATGGGAATTTTTTGCATAAATTTATTTTCGAAGATGTGTTATATACAATCTGTACATTTTTTACTTGAGATTTTGATACAAAGTATTTTGGCAATCTGAGATAGGCATTGCAGATTACTTGCAGAAGCATTCGCTCTTACGAATGCGAAAGACTACCAATGTGAAAGAACCCAAGATTTCCAAAGTGAAGGCTGAAAACACAGTGGTCTCGGGTACTCGTTTTTGGCGATCACCGTTTGTGCAGAAGGCTGTAGAGCAAGAATGGCTAAAATGATCAGTTGGCAATTAGGTTCTATTATTTTTCCTGCAGATAAGATGTGGGTTATGAAGAGTATGCCAACTATAGTCTATAGTCCATGCCACATCCACAGATAAGAAACTTCGTAACATCCAAGCTCTGCATATCACATGACGTCTCTGCACTTCAATCGACTTATTGGTTATGGACCTCTGGTATGCCTTTTGTTCTTCGTTGATAGTCTACTTCATTACTGTTTTTCTTTGCGTTTGGGTTCGCCCAAACTGTGTCCCCAAATGCCCACTTGCCATAAACATGAAGAAACCCTGCAAAACAAGCATTTATCTATTTGCTTGACAATGCTTTTAATCTTTGAAATTATTTTTGTCCCTTTCTCTTTTGTTGAAGATTATCGTATATATGTGATGGCAAAGCCATATGTATGGAAGCTGCAATAATAATACAAGGATATCTGTTCTACTTTCTGGTGGATGTAGTCAAATTGGTGAGCCATGTTAAATACTGTGTTGTGCATAATTTGTGTGTTTCCAATTTATCTTTTGTTTTAACAATTAGTATCAGTCCAGTTACAAGATGCAAGATTTAAGAGCAAAGGATTCACAACAAAGCAAACAGTACCCATGATGAAGGCAATGCTTCCATGTGTTGGTATATTTGTAAATCCCATCAAATCTATGGCTGCCATATTAAATTGATTGGTTCATGTAGGAAATTTTGTCACTTAAATTGGCTGGTTATTGCTTATTTTTGTGGCTTGAAGTTGGTGGTCGCAAGACATCTATGTAGTCAGAAGGCAAGGACTATACGGTTTTAGACTTGGGCTCACCGCAAATTGGGTAGATGGGATTCCAAGGTGTTTTCCTCTTTCATGTAGTGAATGAATTTGAGCCCATGATTACCCAAGCTTCTTACTGTATTCTCTATGTGCCATTTCTTTAGAGGAAGCCCAATCAATGTGTTTATTTGGAGGAATTAAAGAGAGAAAGGAGAAGAAGAGAAGAGTTTGGAGGAGAAAATAGAGCCTCTATTGTGTCACCCTTTGGAGAATGATGATCTAGGATTTAAGATTTAAGAAGCCATAGAGGATTGTTGATAGAGAGGATGATTACTAAAAATAAAGACTCAATAGAATTATCCCCTAGAAAAAATGACGCCTTTTTCATGAGGGATAAAACCCTAGATTTTTGGTTGGAATCTATGTAGATGTTACACAGGAAGAGTCTCGAAAAATAAAGGAGGAATTCGCAACAAGTGAAATTTTTTCTATAAATGGAGTTGCTTTTGATACTGCTGTAAATGGGCCCAATGACTATTAAAATTTTGTTGCAGATTCACCAAGTATTGATTCTTTAAGGATGAACAATAGACTGCAAATTTCATAATCTTTTTGTGTTTCTGGAATAGAGCAAGAGAGGGGGAGAGAGAAAGATGCCTTCCAACTCTTCGAACTTGTGTGAATGAGTCAGCAAAGGAACTTGTGATTGAAAGAAGATGGAGAGACGTGGTTTAATTTCTTACAGTTTCGTCGCCCAGCAAAGTCGAACCACTGACCCCTCCCCTATTTTGTAGAAGCAACCTGCGGCCTGTCTCTTTTTGGTCTGCAACTATGAAGAAGAATTGAAGCACTTGAAGAGTTTATGAGCTGAAATGGAGAAACTTGTCAAGATGTAGGAGCCTCGCATCACACCCAAGATCAAATGTGAGAAGAGGAATCCTTGTGTGGGTCAAAATCGGAGAAGCCATGCTAAGGGCATCATGGTACTCATCAAGTCCAGTGAAGGGGCTTAGAGGCATGAAATGAGAGGCCCCGCTGCTCCTGCTGGTAAACTCTTTCATTCGCCGCCCATTTCAGAGGTGAATTTGGTAGCGGTGGCAGCGGCTTTGAAAGTGAGAGTGTTAGTTCACTAGTGGATCATTTAAAATTATATATATCTTTACACCATTCAAGTCATTGTCATTACATAAAATATATCCAGGAACACATTCAGCTCCAATCTTACAGTTGATTTGATTGTGCCTCATAATGGAGGAATTCTCATTAATTGCTCAAACCTTTTAAAGAAAGTGTATTCAGCATGTCTATGAAGTAAAAGAATCCCATTTTTTCAGACCAACTTTTATAGAGCTATGTTATTTTTGGTAATATATGTGTTAAGACAAGAAAATTGTATGTATAATTTTCTCACAAATTGGAGTTTAACATACAAGAATTAGAAGATGAAAAGTCCCTTTCTAATTGTTTATAATATGGGGTTTCTCTATCTCCATGAAATGACTATATTATCATGAGATGAAAATTATTATTGTTTATAAGGGATGACGATAATAGAACGGTCATTGATAACGAGTTGTAATTTATTTTTTTATTATTATATAGCTTACACCATTCAAGTGACTGTAATTACATAAAATATATGTAGGAAAACATTCAACTTCAATCTTATGGTTGATTTGATTGTGCCTCATAATGGAGCAATGCTCATTAATTACTCAGACCTTTTAAATATACTATATTCAGCATGTCTATGAAGTAAAAGAATCCTATTTTTTCAAACCAACTTTTATAGAGCTATGCTATATTTGGTAATATATGTGCTAAGACAAGCAAATTGTATGGATGATTTTCTCACAAATTGAAGTGTTACATAGAAGGATTAGAAGATGAGAAGCCCCTTTCTAATTGTTTATAATATGGGGTTTCTCTACCTCCATGAAATGACTATATTGTCTTGAAACTAAAATTATTATTATTTATAAAGGATGATGATAATAGAATGGTCATTGATATCGAGTTGTAATTTATTTTTTTATTATTGTATAGATTTCCACAATTCAAGTCACTATCATTACATAAAATATATCCAAGAAAACTGTTAGCTTCAATCTTACAATTTATTTGATTGTGCCTCATAATGGAGCAATTCTTGTTAATTGCTCAAACCTTTTAAATAGAGTGTATTCAGCATGTCTATGAAGTAAAAGAATCCCATTTTTTCAAACCTACTTTTATAGAGCTATGTTATTTTTGGTAATATGTGTGTTAAGACAAGCAAACTGTATGGATGATTTTCTCACAAATTAGAGTTGTTACATACAAGGATTAGAAGATGTGAAGCCCATTTCTAATTGTTTATAATATGGGGTTTCCCTACCTCCATGAAATGACTATATTGTCATGAAATAAAAATTATAATTGTATAAAGGATGGCGATAATAGAATGGCCATTGAGAATGACTTGTAATATATATTTTTATTATTGTGAGATCCAATGTAATATGCTCACTCATGTTATTCGTTGTGTTAAGGATGGTACACATTCATAACTTTGTATTTCATTGATGATACATTGAGGAACTTTGGATTTATTTTTGGACAGAATTCTAGTGGGTGTTGTGTTGCATAGGTGCACTTATAGACTTCTTTCTAATTATTATAATTGTTTCTTGTGGTGAGTATACATACTCATAATTAGTGGTAATATGTTCACCATTTTTACATTATTATCTAATGATGACACTTTGATTACAATTCTATGAGCACTTTGTGACTATAGAATATTTTACATGATATAATCATATTGATATGTTTTTTAGATTCTTAGTTGTTAAGATAATGATTTCGGAAGTATATAAATTTTGCATACAATATCCTCTAGGTATAACCTAGATACTACTACTTTTTATTCTAGTTTGTAGTGATCTTCTATATATGTACATGTTCCTAAGTTATTTAATATATTAGATTTTATCCTTCAGTGTTTCTCATTTTTGTAATTGTAATTTTCATCTCGACTAGTTTCCCAGTTCTCATATGATATTAGAGATTTATCTCATGCAAATAAACAATATTTTTGTTTGAAAATTTATGTCATGGTATGATTTTAGGCATTTGGATAATCTAGAGATATTTTTTGAAGATAGAAATAAAGGGAGATAGATAAATATAGAGAGAGATAGAGAAGGAGAGGGAGAGGAAGTTATATATATGTGTGTGTGTGTATGTGTATGTGTATGTGTATGTGTATGTGTATGTGTATGTGTACAGAGACAAAGAGAGAGGCATCGAGAGAGATAGATATGTTAGATAGTTCAAATAACTGGAAGACAAAGAAGATGGGGGGGGGGGGTGAATCAGTTGTCACATATTACCGGAACTATTGGCAATTTAAACTTTAATATTGGAACCCAAAACATTAATATTGGAATAGCAGTTAAACCAACTAAGCATAAACAATAATCACAAAATAAATACCATCCACGTGACACCAAGATTTGTACGTGGAAAACCAAGTGAAGGGAAAAAAAATGGTGAGAAGCCTACCCATAGTTAGATAATACTTCTGTAGTAAGTATGTTAAATATAATTGAGGGGCCTGCACTTGCAAGAAGGCCAACATCCTAGAGTACACTGCTCATCACAAAAGGAGCCTCCTTGACTACAAAGAAATCCAGACTACAATCCCAAGAAGTGTTGTACTGCAAAAGATAGCATCTCCTATGCCTGAGTATAGTTCCAATTAAGCTCAATACCAGAGGACTAAATCCTCTTACATACACCTAATTCGATCTCCAATGGTTGACCAAATCCTCTACTTAAATGATATTACATTATCAAGCAATGCTAATAATTCATCTCTAGATAACTCGGGGAATTATTGAATGAAAACTCTATCAATAATTTCTTGATCCTATTCTACAACCATTTTCCATTTATTTGCAAGAATAGAATACAAAGAATCAAAAATGTCCTTCTCAATATCTTGAGGCAACTGATTGTATTGACATAGATGGTTGATTACCTCTTGAACAATTTGTTGTTTCTGACCATCATCAAATGAATCAAAATACTCTTTCACATTATCAAACCGTTTCTCCCCTAATTTTTTTAATGTCCTCTCAAAATCAGTCATTGGTTTGTATGATGTAACATTAATAGGAGTACTTTCCTTTGAAATTTCTCCTACTGGTTTGGATTTCTTACCAGTCAATTTCACCTTCTTTGGTTCCTCTTCAGTGTCAGTATCCTCAGATACTTCTTGAAGATTGAGATGTCTACCTCTCTTCTTTGTTGCAGTCTACTTATTTGCATATACTTTGGGTACCGGTTCCTTTTTGACTTGAATATTTCTTGTCACCCTTGTATCGGTGGTCACTAAAGCTACTTGCTCAACTTTCTTCTTTTTCTCTTTGGCACTATTGGGTTGAGTAGGTGCATTCCTTTCCTAGTAAGTTCCCAGTTTTTTCTTCTTCTTATCCTTAGGAGATGCCAAAAAACTATTAGCACAACCAATAAATAAGTCATAGTTGACTTCATAACTCATTTCTTCCATCTCTTCCTCCCTAGGTTCAATGGCCTCCATAAGGCAGAAATCAGTGGTTACAGTGAAACAAATGCCTTTTCAAAGTGTTTCACCACTTCATCAGGTAGCCTTAACCTTATGCTCATCTTCTTTTGAAACTCATTGAAATATATGTTCGTGGCAATAGGAAATGTGTTCTTCACAGCCTTAATGCTATTTTTGATTTGATTTGTAACCGATATGTCCTTAGACCATTCAACATCACCAATTCCTGGTAGGAAATTCTAAAAATAGAAGAATAGACCAATCGACCATTAACCATATTTGAATTTTTGACTATTGTCATTCTTAATTCATTTTAAGGTCAGCATCAATTGTCTTCTCATTGCCTCACACAAGTCATAATCTGCATTCTCTATAATCATCATGTAGGCGGCATGCACAATAGTCGATGGTACACTATTCATCCTACTAGAGTGGAATATCCGATAACCAATGACCATAGTTGCAAATCTAACCACTAGATCTGCAATGTTGTTGATCGATATAGCATGACCATCAACGATGGTTAGAGTCAGTGCAATCATAGTCTCTTTTGAAATTGTCCTTAGTTTTGTTACTTTACTGATTTTCCAGAAACTAGTCATTGCATGAATTTCTTCCTTTGTGATTATGTGCGACCTATCAAGATACATATTCTCTCCATGTGCACGACTAAGGATAATCCTAACATGCTCTTCCTCAAAATATTCAAGAAATAATGCCACATTATGAAAACCCTTTTCATAAACCCTAATGTATTTGGGTTTGATTTTCCCATTCTTATCACACAAAGGTTTGAGTTGTGAATAAATTGATAGTGATCCTAGATCCTCAATTTTATAGTCTATATAGTTGGATAAATCACCTTTGATCATCACACCATCAGGAACTTAAGATAATACATTATATGATTCTATTTTATCTTATTCCATAGACACCATAGATTCAACAGTAATCATAAGTCTCTTTGCTAGTATAGACGATGCCATTCTGGATAATCTTGATTTGAGAGATTAAAAAAGAATACCTTATTATCTTCATGCTGGCAAGGTTTCCGATTGATCTCTCGAATGCACACCCATTTTGCCTTTTCTTATCTTCGAATCTGATTCAACTTTTGAACTGCAGCACAAATCCATTCACAATCAACTAACAATTCTTTGTTTCGATCTACAGGTGCTCAAAAACTCTTCTTCAAATCCAATTAGGGTAAACGTAACTCAGTAAAACTTTATTTTATAAACTTACCCACTGTATTAATTGCACAACTGCTAGGGTAACAAACTCACCTATACCAATAGGTATATAACCGGTTGGTAATCCTTAGAAAACCGATAGATAAGAATATCAAGAATTCTCATAATACAACTTGAAATGAAAAAATATCTTACCATATATTCTTCAAGGGGTCCGAACGTAGGTTTACCACTATGCTCCCCTTAGGCTTGATGAAAAGCTCAGTTCTTAGGTGCAGGATTCTCCACACTAAGTGAAGGGTTAGATTCTTCTGTAGGCTTGTTCTCACTTTTCTTCTTTTAGATTTTGTTCATCTCCACTCTAGTTTCTTCAACATCAACCTTTTGCTTACCTTTTTGATCTTCATAGTGGTTAATCGGTTTGTTCTTCTTAGTTCTACAAAACTTAGCCATGTGTCCTAGTTTTTGACAATGATAGATGGCCATCCTAGATGCTCTCCAAGGTCCTGCATTACCTCTTCCAGTTCTCCTTCTGTAGTTCATAGCCACATGTCCATAATTATTGCAAATTGTGCAAATCAAATTTATTACCTTTTCCATCTCATATGGACTGAACCAGTTGACAAAGGCTTTTTTCTAGTTCATGTTTCTTCGGTTGTCATAGGTCCTTCTCCAATCATTGATAGGTCTTGGATTCATGTGAGGTGTTGAATTGTTCACTCCATATTTGCATTCAACTAATCTATGTCCATAAATGTTGCATATGTAACAATGACCTTCAAATCTTCTAGACACATATCTAGCATTAGCATTATAGCTTGTGTTCACATTAGGTCTTCTTCTACACGCATTAGTAGTACATCTAGGTTTGTGACAGATAAAGCAAATAGGTTTGAAAACTTTCTTACCAATAGGCTTCTTAGCCTTAGGAGAAGTTTTAACTTTGTGTACGTTGCTCTTGGTACCGAATGATTCTCCTTTCTCAGATGTGTTGAATCTGAGTCCAGATGTGTCACCTTTCATCCTCTGAGATTGGATCTACTCATCCAGCATAGAAGAACTCTTATTAAATTTTTCAAGCTTCCTATTAGCCTCAATAATCTCTTTGGTAAGATATTCATTGTGCTTTGTTTGAGTCTCTCTCAGAGAAATTGCCATTTAAAGGTCTAACTATAAAAATTATTTCTCTTCCTTCTCCTCATGCCAACGTTCATGGAAAGATGCATTTTCCTGCTTGATCTTAGCAATCTCACAATCTCTCTCTTTGATTAGGTCTTTAGCTACCCTCCTTGCTTCAAGTTCCCTCCTCAGATTTAGCTTTTCACCATTCAGTTTTACCACTTCTTCAACCAGTGCATCAATGTTGGCCTCATTGAAAGAACTATTGTCAGTGATATCCAATAGTTCCTCAATCAGTCACTCCTTATAACTTGTGAAGATTTAAATCTGCCCCTTAGGGTTTCAAGCTCTTCCTTGGTTGCATCTAGCACTCTAGCCATCTCTATATAACTCATATCTCCCATACTGGCTTTAGGGTTTCCTTCCAAGTGATTAATCCTTAAGGAATTTAGGCTCTGATACCAATTTATAGACTTAGAAAGCATTGAGAGAGGGGGTGAATCAGTGATAGCAAAAACAATACCACTTTAAAGACAGACCGGTAAGAACAATACACCAGTTTACTTAAAACTATGCATGCAACCCAAAGTGATATAAAAGCATCCACAACAAGTAAAACATCCACCATAACACAAGTGTTTATATGTGGAAAACCCCACTAGGAAAAACCACGGTGAGATGGGAATCATAAGTTAACTATCTGCAGAAATAGGTAATTGACCGATTAAGGTCTACAAAGTGCTCTGCTAGGAGTGTATCCTATTAAAGATCCCAAAGCCCTGTTAGGAGCTATACTTGATTAAAGGTAGCACCTTGTTAGGAGTAACCTTAGTAGAGGATTTCAAACCCAAACTAATGGATCACCTAGTTAGAGGATTTGTACAAAGAAGCTTGTGAGAGCTTACTCGATTAGGAGATTTAACTATTGTAGTGATAAGAAAACAACAGGTGGTATGATCTATAAATAGCACATATTGCTTGTATAGATCCTCTTCTCCTCACTCAATACTGCATCATTGACATACTCTGCAACTCCTTCAATAAATCACATCAACTCATCACTTGTATCTCACATCATAAAACTAGTTCATCACAATGTCATTTTATAGACATTGGATTTCATGTTGGCTCAAGAACCTCATCGCAATTTCCTAGGTTTAGTGTATCTTGATAATCTTACATAACACATCACACATTACTGCCAAATCCATCGATTAGAGCTAAGTCATCACAACGAGTGATAACTCATCACACACTTAGTGAGACCTATTGGAACATGGATAATGGTTGAGTGTTAACCACTTCCAACTCATAGACCGATTATCCTCCATTTGCCTCTTTATTGATCTCCAAAGTCTCTCCAAACTGGTGTCAGTGAAAATGACAAAAAACAATTGTCATTCATGCATATCCCGGTTGTTTACATATACCAGTTGGACCTCTCTATTCAAATGATACTAGTTTGCAATACTAAGACATAGGAGTACTACCTGTTTGTCTTAACTAAGATGACTATGACAATGTGAACATATGTGTGTATATGTGTCATCACTAACAACACATAAAGTCATCCAATATAAAAATCATGATCAAGCCAACAAGATGATGACTTTATGAATTGTTATATGGGTTATTATGATGTTATGTGCTCATTTGATAACTTATATCTATCTCTTTGTATTTGTTGTTAATACTCTCTTATGATGGTCTGAGGATATTTTATGATGTACTAACCCTAATTCTTGAAGTGCGATCGATTATGATATTGCTTGATTGTTTGTGAGTGTCTTCTATTATCTTTGTGATAGGGATGATGTCACATCACTCATTACGAGCAGGATGTGTCGTTATGATTCTCTATCACTTGCCTGTATTATATATGGTTTATGTTGTATCGTGGCTTTGTGGATGCATGATTTGAAGGTACCAGACATAGAATCTACTTGGATTCACAGGTCTGAGTCTGTCTTATCCCAATGGCAAGTTGATCGAAGATGACACAAAATCCCATTGTACACTCTAGGTGTAAGATTGATTACCCTTGTTAGTCTTGCATGAGTTGTTGTTTAGTGTTGAGTGATCTCTTGGATGTGTTTTTGATGTAATGCTTGGAGTGTTA
Source organism: Cryptomeria japonica (assembly GCF_030272615.1). Lineage (NCBI taxonomy): Eukaryota > Viridiplantae > Streptophyta > Pinopsida > Cupressales > Cupressaceae > Cryptomeria > Cryptomeria japonica. The sequence goes on along the minus strand of NW_026729010.1, from coordinate 144,073 downwards.
TGTTATTCATTGATTTAGTTATTAATTGATTAAATGATTTTATATCATTGGATATTTATTATTTATTATCTTTAAGAATTATTAATATTGTTATATAGCCTTTGATTATTTATTTATGGCTTTAATTTATTTATAGCCCTTGGTTTATTATATTTATTTATTAGGATTTGTATAGATTGTACCCATGAGTATTATTATTATTTATCTTTTTAAAATTTTGGGATAATTAATATATTCTTTCTACTTACCCTCTTATTCTATTGGTTGAATTATTGGGTAAGTTAATTCAATAATATCTTATTTATTTTTGCCTTGGGTTTTGTTATGGGTTGGTAAGAAATATTATTTTTGTTGTTATTTTGATTTGCTGACATATTGTATGGTTTTGGCCTAGTTTTCTATTTATTTTCTTTACTATGATATTCTGGGGGTTGGCTCGGGAAGTGTTTTTCTGTGATTTTGGATTTGGATTGTTTGGAGGAATTTGGATTGTGGCCTGTTGGAACTTCTTTAGCAAATCCATCCTTTCATTTTCAAATTTTCACCAAGTCGAAAGATTTCTTGCTCTTGCATTTTCTATTTTAAAAAGATTGTCTTTTCTACGTATTCTTGGGAGTTTTGGGAAAAATATTTCATATAGGTTTGTATAGTTTAAATTTTATTTTTTATCATATATAATATATTCCATAGTTTCAACTATATGGATTGGGGAAAATATTATGTATTGTAGTTGTGCACAAATGGGAATAGCCAACTCTACAAACATTGTCTGTGCATTCTTGGCTTCCTATGTGTTATGCTTTGGATAGGATTTGAGATTTGGTTTCTGTTACATCCTTGTTGTTGTTGGAGGAGTCGGGAAATTATTTATTCTATGTAGTTTTATGTGTTTTGGCTCAATGTCGTGTCCACCATTTCTGAGAAATCTTTTATTATGGTTTATGGTTCAGTGTTTTATTTATATCATTTGTTTGCTATGATCTATGCATCTCTATTGAACCTTTATTTATAAATTTTTTATACTTGAATCATTTTATTTTATTTTGCTAAGTTTCATGGTTCTGTCTGAGTTTTCTGAGAAAATGCGCTAAAAGGACATATGCGCTATTTCGTTAAGTATATGCATTTTTTTACCTATCAAATGCATTGTTTTTTTTCTCATATCTAGTGCAGTGTGATTCAAATGTACTGAAACATTATGAATGTGTCATAGGATTTGATCAATTTTCCATAGATTAGGATATATGTGTTGCAGGACTCAATAGATGTGTTTTTCAATTAGGTATATGCGCTAACCCGCTAAACAAATGTGCAAATCTGGTTATTTTAATCTTCTGAGTTAGTTTACCAAATCTTTTAGTATTCTATTTGGATTTATCAGTTCTCTATTTGTCTTGGGTTACTATCCATAATCGTGTTATATTTTTTGAGTACTCTTGGATGTCCGAAGTAATATTTTGATGTGTTATTTAATCATTTGTATCGTTATAGGATGAGTATTACCTTGCTATTTTGATGGTTCTTTTATCTCTGATATTGTGTGATCTATGAGATCTATGTGAATTATGCTATTGGCTCAATGTGTATTTATGATGTTTGATCTTGGATAGTTAGGTTGTATTTTGTGGGACATCTTACTTGATTGTTTATGTTGTTAAGGCCTACATGCATGATTAGGGGGAGGGTTTCCATGAGTCTACCAAAGTCATGAGGAATGGACTACTAAGATTCTTGTGTAATAGAGCTGGCATCTAGACCATTTGGATAGCTCATTGGAGGTTTTCCATTGTAATTGATAAGTGATAATATAATAATTAATATTAGGTGGGTTGGGTAGAGTAACTCATCTAAGAAAGATAATAAATGTGTTTTGCAATACCCATCTCATGGATCAGAGACCGGAGTGAGGTGGTAGATCTGGTTACCGAGTAAACCATACTACCTTGATTTCCTCAAAGGTTGAGGCAGTTCCGCATGTGTATCCTATGTGGTAGCATGTGATGACATTCTTTTCCTACATGTTGGTCCTAGTTCCTTATGTCTTGTTCTTGAGTCACCTCTGGAGGTTTCTTAGTTATTTGATATGTTTTTCTTGGTTTGTGGTAGAGTTGTTTCCTCTTTGGTTGATAGGTGTCAGCTTAGATCTAGAGTCTGTGTGGGATGTTGTGTCATCTTCTAGCACAATGGTGGATCCTTTAGTTCCACATGGTCGAGTGGTTGGTGCCTTTCTTTCATTGGGATTCTTTTCTTGGATGAATTCCATGGATGTGGATCTCTTATCTCTTTAGTTCATATATGGATATTCATTTGACATGTATATGTAAATGCATTTGAGAGCTATGATGATTGTTGTAAAAGACACTGTATTCATGTATCTAGTAGATGTTATTAGGGAGAGCAATGATGTATCATGTGTATCATGAGAATGATTAATAATGAGGACAGTGGATATTGAATCTATGGATGTGTACTTGGTGCTATGATTGTGATGATGTAATTAGTTCATATTGCTATGGTTTAATAATGTGGTAATTGTTATTGAATTGTATTTAATGTTAAAAGAAATTAATGGATGAGATTAGGAACATTTTTTATTGGTGCTTCAAATGAACCTAATGGGGGTCAGTTGGTAGTTGCATCATTGAAGATTGCATTTAGGATAGATAGATTAGAAATGATCTTGCACATGTGAATGTAGGGAATAGTTGATAATATAAGTAGTGTGTACTGGATTGGTTGTAATTATGAAGTTGTTTCCTATATTTACTAGTATAAGTAATGACATTGATTTACCCTATGGAAGTTAGATGTTATTGATGTAGTTGTATTGCATTTATGCCTACCTATCATGATTGATGATTATATTCGTGATGAGTAGTTAAATGTATATGTAGCATTAGTTTATATGATGTTTAAAAATAATAATTGTCATCTCTATTTTGCATGTTAGTTAGTGTATTTCTCTAGGGTATTTTGGTGGGCGTTATAACCTGACAACAATATACCCGATGCCAATGTACTTGATGGTAGATACCCGATGGTAATGTACCCGACAATAAATACCCAATAGCAATGCACTCGATGGTAGATACCCGATGATAAATACCTGATAGCAATGTACTCGATACTAATGTACCTGACGTTGGATACACAATGGCAAATACCCAATGCCAATGTACTCGATGACAAAGTACCTGATGGTAGATACCTAACGACAAATGCTTGAGGGTAAATACCCGATGGCAAACAATTGAGAATTGTATTCAATCTACCCAGAAATATGAAAGACCATTATTATAATCCAAGCTAGCATAGTAGATCGTAGAACAAGGCATATGAAAACTATAGAAACAGATTGTTAACAATTGAAGACTTGTATTCCTAGATTATATCTATATACAAAAATTTGTCTTTGCAAGATGATGTCACAAGTTTGAAGCACAAAGTGAAATATCAAAATGATATTTCCAATGGTAGACTAGGGTGAGGAATGACTCCCACTAAAACTATGTGTGCTAGAATGGGGAGGATCTTGCACCTTTGAAACAACAACCGGAACACCCATTTCCAATAGGAATTAAAAATACACAAGAAAACATAAACATCCACTATCCTTCCTAGAAGCCCACCATGGCCTTATAAAGAGCTCCATGAATTTTAATATATTTATTATTTAATATATAATATTAAAGTTAATTAAATATTATATCTATAATTAACATTTATTTATTTTTGCATAAATTTAATTGTCAATTTAAAATATACATATATTAATATATTAGATATTTCTTGTAAAATTATAACTTATATGAATTAGGATAAATATCAAGATATTTATTTTAAAATAATAATATTCTTCTCTTTAATTATATGACCAAATTTTTATTATGTTAAAATTTTGAAAGTTATCAAAATTTCATCTAATAAAATTCTTGTACTTATTGTTAAATATTAAACCAAATAAATGAGTGCCATTATGGCCACTATTGAAGTTCAGGCCTGGTAAGGGGACTTCTAGGGTTGATCCTACTTTGCTACAAAGAAAGAAGGTGATATGGGAAAGACCTAGTGAAGGTTGGGTGAAAAAAAAGTTTTGACGTTGCCTCTAAAGGTAATCTTGGAGTTTCGGGGCTAGGTGTTGTTGCAAGAAATTAATATGGAGTAATCTAAGCTATTGGAGTACCAAGACTAAATGCACTTACCATTCTTGGATGGGTTACATTGCCTATGAGATTATGATGAAATCTTCATTATGCTAACCCCACTTTATGATTATATTGGATGAGATGATGCTATGGTGTTTGTGAATTTCTTAGTGCTGTATGTGTGATAGGGACAATGTCATACCACTCATTATGAGCATGAGATGACATTGGGATTCTTTATCACTTGTTTGATAATTTATAATTTATTATTGTATATGTAGTATCATGGTTATTGGTAGTTGTAGGATTATAGGCACTAGACATCAACTTCACCTGATCTAAAAATTCTTTGTGTGTCTTTATCCCAATCGCAAGTTGTAAATAAAACATGGTCCAATCAAATTCAAAATAAAAGATGGTGCAATTTTAGTTATCATCTTGAAAGAAAAAATAAATCTATTTTACCTAAAATTCTCACTAATAATAAAATATTTAAATGCAAAGAGTTAGAGAAGATAAAGAGATTTTCTTTTAGTAGGAATATCAATGAGATTTTTTTTTAACAGAAGCAACAATATAGAATCACCCCAAGAGAAATATCAACAATCAAAACAAATGTAGAAGAAGAAAAGAATGAACACATAAAGCCCAAATCAATGATAAAGATAGATAGAGATATAGAGAAAAGGGGAGAGGGAGAGAAAAATTATGAGATTTAAACAAATAGAGAGAAGTAGATATAGAGATATAGAGGGGGAAATAGACAAAGGGAGGGATAGAGATATATGTGAAGTGAATGGGAGAGTATTAGACATAGATAAGGGATAGGAGGGACCGAGCGAGGGAGAGATAGAGAGATGTAGCAAATATAATAGACTAAAGGGGAAAGAATCAAATTATACACCATTTGTATATAAGCCACTTGCATGCTAAATAAATTCTCCTTGTTTAAGCTTTATTTTCTTACATCATATGATTTAGTATAATATTAGATATCTTTAAATACCAAGACATGACAATATGTTACAAATTTTTTTACCAATGTGGTTGGTAATAATTACTGATATAATTCGAGGGGGAAGAGAAAGGGAGAGGGAGATAAAAAAACTCTATGTACTAAAAATCAATTCTATGTACTAAAGATAACAATTTTTTTTAACTCAAGTGTGAGCCGAACAATACGTGTAGTACTTGAACCATAAATTTGAGTGCATCAAAAAAATGTCATTCCTGGCTTTTTGCAAGTGCAAGTCAAATAAAAAATATAGTAAGATATGCTAGATTTTATTAATATTATTTCATCTCTCTAACTCATATACACACACTCTCTATTTCTCCCTCCCTATCTCTATCTCTATCTCTCTCCCTCTCTCTTAACCTTCGTCTATTACTTGTGTCTATCAACTTATTTCTCTCACTCTTTCCTCTCCATATGTATCTCAAATATATATCTCTCCCATTGCTATTAATATATCATTATCTCCATCTCTCTTTCTCTCCCTCTTATTCACCACATCGATCTTGTATGATATATCTATCTCTCTATTTCTCTCTATCTTCCTTTTAATCCTCTCTATCTCTCTCCCTATCGGATACATGAGCATCCCCGGTCTATGAGAAATCTTGCATCAGCCAAAAATATTTCCTTAGTTTTGTTCTTGTTCAGTTCATGTAGCAGTTTCTGTCTTTCATTTAGTGTATTCTGGTAGCTATTTGTCTTTCATCATGGATCAGATTTTCAGGTTCTAGGTGTGTAATTGTGCATTATTCCAGACTTCTAGCTCATTTGGGTTCTTTTATGGTGATTTTTTGCTTCCGGAGTAACTGATTCTAGGTTCTGGAGTAGTTTTGAGCTTATCATCTAAGTTGTAGATTTCTTCTTTTTCTGAGTAATTTCTTGGATTGTGGATTAGTTTGGTGCCACACTCAATATTTTTAGGCCCTTTGTCGACCTTCCTTTGTGGTCCACACTTTTAGATTGTTCTTTCTGGATGGTATCTTCATGTTTTGGGGCTGACCTATCTTACACATTTCATTTTCCTTCTTTGGTTAATGTAATCTTTTATGGCTGACCGAAGTGTGTTCCGGAGGATATATATATATAATTTTATATAGTTATTAGAGGACATAAATTAGATGAAGTTCTAGATTCAATATTCGAGATCCAGATAACTCTGAGAGTTCTAGATGGATTGAAATCTGGTGTGTTAGCTTGTGTATAACCGGTGAGTGTACCAGATGTTCTATGCTAAATATATGATGAAGAAGATATCTAATTCTATCATATTTATATGTGTTTTTGTTGTTGATGTTGTGTTTCTCTTGCTGTATGATCTAGTCAGGTCTCTTTGAGGACCCACCAGACCATGGCTACATCAAGTGGTATCAGATCTGGTTGCAAACCTTGAGGCATTCCTTTGGGTGAAGAGATCATCGAGTGGAGGTAGGTTGTGAGTGTGAAGCAATTGAAACCTACAGTGAGATTGCCGAGTTGAGGAAGTTGCACCGAAGTAAAGGAGGAGATGTTGCCTAGAAGGATGAACCCTCAGAGGGTAGAGAAGATGATGGAGGATTTCAAGAATAAGATGAGGAACAAGATCCAAAACACATTGGTTGGTTTACAAAGGAATCTGGAGTTTGAGGATGAATATGAAGAAGCTGGAGAAGATCTTGAAGTGGAAGAGGCTGAAGGACCGGAAGTTGGAAGAGAGGAAATATTTTTGAGAGAAATGGCACAAGCAAGTAAAATACATAAAGTGGAGATTTTGAACTATTTTGAGATGTTGAATTTGGAGTATTTGATTGATTGGATTGAAGAGTTGGAGGACTACTTTGAATTTGAGGATATTAAGGACCCATAGAGGGTTAGGCTCGAACAAACTAAATTGAAAGGGCATGTTGCCTTATGGTGCAAAGAGTTGTAGAGAAACATAGTTGAGAATGGTGAAATGAAGATCACCAAGTGGAGATAGATGGTTGCAAGATTGAAGGCTTAGTTCATTCTGAGAGACTATGCGTTAGAATTGTTCAAGAAGTTGCAAAAACTGAAGCAGAGAAACATGAGTGTGAAAGAGTATACTAAGGAATTCTACAAGGTGATGATTAGATCTATACATAGAGAGATGGATAGGGAGAAGGTGGTTTGATACATAAATGGACTTGCATTTAACATTCAGGATAAGATGAGTACGCTAAAGATTTCTATAGTTGAGGAGGCTTACCAATATGCTTTGAAAGCTAAGGAGAAAGTGAAAAGAAGACAACCAAATTACCCTAGAGAAAAAGAGAGATATAAGGAGAAGATGAGTGTCAGTTCAGAGAAGTAGAAAGTGGATGGAGAACAAAAACATAAGTTGAATAAAGAACTAGATCAGAAGACAGAGAAAAGGCAATGGCAGTAGCAACACAAGATTTTTGGGCAGATGTTTCAAATGTGGAGAGACCAGACATAGAACTTATGAGTGCAATCAAGGGGTGGCGAGAAATTGTGTGACATATGAGGATTAGGAAGCTACCGTCACTAAATCTAAAAATGCACCAGAGTAGGGAGAATCTCTTATGTTCAGGAGGAACTTGATGGAGCAGAGTAGTGAAGATACCAGATCTACTTAGAGGAGTCTTTTCCGGACTGTATGCAAATCAAGTGGTAAGTCTTGTAAGGTTATTATGAACAATGGATGTACTGATAATTTTGTATCTGAGGAGATGTTGGAGAAGCTTGGATTGCAGAGGCTTAAGAATCCTTGTCCTTAAAAGGTGAGTTGGTTACAAGATGATCAAAAGTTAGAAGTAAAGGAGCAGAGTTTAGTGCATTTAAATATTGGATCTTTTAGAGATGAGGTCTTATGTGATGTTGTGTCTATGAGTGCTTGTCATTTTTTGTTGGGTAGACCTTGGCAGTTTGATAGAAGATATATTTATGATTGTAGAAGAAACCTGATCACTATTGAGAAGGATGGGTAGAAGTTCACTTTGAATTCCTTGAGGGAGAAGGAGAAAGAAGTGAGAAATTTGAGTCTTGGGAAGAATTGCAGTAATGAGAAGCTGGTTACAGAGGCTACCTTGATTGGTGGCATGGATTTACAAAAGGATCTAGTAGATAAGTCTAATAGCCAGATGGAACCGAATGGCTATAAGGTTATGTTGGTAGACCGGATGATGTCTTATAGTAGAAATAAATTTGAGTTACAGAGTAAAGAGAAAAGTAGTAAGAAGAGATAGTGTACAGATAAGAAGCAAGAAAAGAAGAACAAAGAGAAACATAACTTGGAGAAAATGGATGGGGTTCCGAAAGAGGAAAGGAAGCGGTTCACAAACAAGGAAGATGTTTGGATCATAAATAAGCAAAGCGTTCTTATTTTGAATCCTTTTTGACATTCATGAGTTTCCACTCATGGAACATTTCTTTCTACCTGGGGTGTCTAATATAGGAGCATCCGTGCTTTATGAGAAATATTGCATCAATGAAAAAAAAATTCATTAGTTTTGTTCTTGTTCAGTTTGTTATCTCCTAGAAATTCACCCTCTACAAAGTTTGAAACTAAGCTTTCTGGAGAAACATGGGGTCACTTTGAAACTACTATTTTTTAAGAAAAAGGGAAACAAGATAACTAAAAATGCAAAATCCTACTTCTACAAACTAAAAGGAAGTACTATGTGAATCACAAAAATTGCTAATTTTATGATAATTAGTAAGCTGATGCACTCTAAAAACTATACTAAAAACAATAAGATAATATAACTTATTCAAGACATGCACACACATAAATATTTCACAAGAAGGTCTGAATGAGATTACTCAGTAACTTAGACATAACTTGAAACCTGCACATGACACTTTTGCAAAAAAGGTATAAATATAGTGAGACAAAATTATAAGGAAGGGAAAAACTCTTCACTGATAACTCGATCAATCATAAAATACACAACTCTGCAAGAATAAGAAGAGATCAAACTGTCACAAGTCTACAAGGTAGCTTTATCAATATCAAAATATATGAGTTCCAAAAATATGGCAATAAGAGAGGACAATGGACTATTAGAAGTCACTAAGGCTCCAGACTGCATAATTAGGAACTAACTCAAGAATGATTTACAGACATCAATATATCCTCCAATCTTCCTTCAAAAGATCCATAAGAATAGGAATTCCCAACAAACTAGGGTCAGATGCATTCAAAATGCCTCAAATCTAGGACCTATATTCTTTCTACATGTGCTCCAAATGTGTGAAAAAGTCAAACATGACTTAATCAAACCATAAATTTCTCAAAAATGCAATAATAAGACCAAACTGGCTCATAAAGAGTCCTTATATACCCTCTATATGTTCTCAAACCAACTTAACCACCCTACATGCTCTCAAACTCTTTAAATGTCTCAAACTGCCCCCCCCCCTTGACTCATAAAATAAATGCAAATAAGAAAATATTCAAATAAAGATCCTTCATTAACTGCTTTAGTCAATATTTCTCCTATTACATTCAACAATAATTACAAGAATCAAAAAGAAAATAAGCGATTCAAAATCATTTAAACAATCCTAAAGATCCTTGTATTGAGGCAAAGAGTTTGAAGAAAGCATAAGACACAAGTCTTATCCCACGGTGGAAATGAACTACAAGGTTTTATTATAATTAAATATCCCACCAAAAAAAATAAGGTTCGGCTTTTTCCCTTAGGGCAAAAAATAACCCTAAAACAAAATTTGATGAAAGAGATGAAACATCTCATTTCCATCAAAAATTCCTAAAGAAGCTTTAGGTCGAGAGGTTTTGACAACCTCCATGGCGGCCATGAGATCTGCAACGACTCTTCTTGCTGCTATGCGCTCCAGGTGAGTTCTCAGTCTTAACATGACTATTGTAGCATTTCTATTCTTCATGCAGGGCTCTGTGAGTCACTGTTAATGTTTGTTTATTTGAACAATCTTACACCATTGATTATTCTTGCACTGATCTTTTAAAATCATGACTACTCTTTTATCTTTACTGTCATCTATGGCAGAGGTTAAAAAAAAATGAATAGCTCTCTTTATTATACTGTCGAATTTGATTGTTTCTTTTAGCAAATTTGTATTTGATGATTTCATTGTGTTTGATCTTTGTTAGAAACCCTCTCATGGATGTCGTTGGTCAGTGAAAAAATTGTCATATTATCAGTTTAAAAATTTGGGGTTTCGTGTTTGTGTGTATCTTTGTCTTTGCTCCGGGTCTACACTTTGATCTTTCAAGGTTAATAAGTTGAATTGAACTTACATGAGGGTTATTTTGATTGAGGATAAAATATATTAACCTGAAGTTGTCTTCTCATCGTAAACTTCATCTTTGATACATTTGACTATGTGCTGATGTAGATAACGTTGCCCCAAACATTAAACTTTGTCGCTGTGCATTATTGCTCTTAACCTTCAAACCCTCTTACACTATCCTGAACAAGGCATTGCATCTCTTTACTGAAGGAAGCTAGGGTGTATTTTGTTTCTCTTAATCATTCATTGCTTAGAACAATTTTTCTAACTCATTGTTCTCATCTATGCAAGAAGCTAGAGGACATCTAGAAGCAAGAGTCGGGTCAAGAAACAAAGCCAAGCAACTAGGAGAAACAAAACACACCAAAAGTACCACTCATTCAGGCAATGACTGGTTTCCTCATATGCATGCTTCCCTTCTTTTACATTTGCTCATTTATGCATATTTTATCTTTTAATTGACATCATATGAGAAAAGTTAGTCTCATGGCTTCTTGTGTGAGACACATGTATTTTCTTCCATTCAATAAAAATTACATTTTTCAGAAGATTATGAAATCTTTTATGTTTCATTTACATGCATGAATGCAATTATTTGTATCCATGTAATCTTGTAAAATTTTCTCATTTTTATGGCTTAATGTGGCATAAAATGTTTTAAAATGTACCATTTGCTTAAAAAACATAGTTGCTCTACCTGATTGAGCCTATAGGTAAAAATCTGGTGACACAGTTCATGTAGCAGTTTTTTGTGTTTCATTCAGTGTATTTTGATAAATGTTTATCTTTCATTGTCGATTATATTTTTAGGTTCTAGGCATGTTGTTGTGCATTATTCCATATTTCTAGTTCACATGGGTTCTTTTTCGGTGAGTTGTTCTTTCTAGAGCAACTATTTCTGGGTTCTGGAGCAATTTTGAGCTTATTGTCTAAGTTTGAGATTTCTTCTTTTCTAGAGAGACTTCTTGGATTAAAGATCAGTTTGACACTATACTTGATATTCCTAGGCCCTTGGCTAACCTTCCTTGTGGTCTGCACTTTTGGATTGTTCTTGGCGGATGGGCTCTTCATGTTTTGGGGCCAACCTATCTTACACATTTCATTTTCCTTGTTTGGTTAATGTAAGCTTTTGTGGTCGACCCAGATGTGTTCCAGAGGATATATGTAATTTTTTGTAGTCATTAGAGGACATCAATTAGATGAGGTTCTAAATTCAAGATTCAAGATCCGAATAACTCTGAGAGTTCCAAATGTATTGTAATCTTGCATGTTACCTTGCATGTAAAGTGTTGAGTACCTGATGTTCTATGCTCAATATATGACAAAGTAGATGTCTAATTCTATAATATTTCTATGTGTTGTTGCTTCCATTGTGTTACTCTGGCTGAATGATCTGGTCAGTTCTTTTTGAGGACCCACCAGACCATGGCTGCATCACTATCTATTTTTGTCTTTTTATATTACTCCATCTTCCTCTCTATTTATTGATATGTCTCTCTTCTCTCTATCCCTTTTTATCAGTATATTTATATATCTCTATCTCTGCATCTCTGTATCTCTCTCCCTAATGACATGACATTCCACCCTCACCATAATTTCCCAAGGATACACACTATCCTTAAATTATTAGCATGAAATGAGTAATCAAAAGTTATTTTCTCTCTCTTTCTCTCTCTCTAAGAATTTAATTTATCTTTTAAGATGAATTTTAGTTTATTATAAAAATAATTAAAAATTCAAATATAACTATTCTATAATAAATAAATTTTTAATAAGGTAACAAATATAAATTAAATTAATTCTAATATCCTTTAATTATTATTTCTATTTTCCTAAGAGATTGTGAGATGTAAAGAGAGAGGTAGATGGAAGGAGATCAAGAGATATCCAAACAAGGAGAACTAGAGATAAACAAGTCGAGATGAAGAGAGGGTAATCTTACATAGAAATTGTAAACCACTCCTATTTTTTAATACTAATTTATTTGGCAGGTTCCTTGCTATGAATTGAAGTTTAAAGTCGACATCTTTAGATGTGATTCCATATCAACATGGTTTTTGTTGAGATGTTGAAAAAGATAACATACCACATCAAAATTAATTTTTTTGAGATGTCAAAAAAGGCCCAAAGAGAAATTTAGGCAAGTAGTTGTGCCGTAATCACATTTTATTGTGCTAATATAACATCAAACAATTTGTTGCATTTTAGATCTAGCACAAACACTTGAACATGCAACCCAATAACCTACTTTCATTTGTCAACACCAACATGGACACAAGAGTAAGAACTACCTTGATCATTATTAGCAACAATTAACAAAAAAATGATATATTCAATTAACAGCCATGTCATTAAGAGAAGCAAGACAAATAAAAAGAATAGTTAAAATGAAAGAAATTTAAGATGTTGTGTGCTCATATTTTAATTTTTATTTGTCAAATAACTTGAATGGTAGAGATGACAAGAAAAATAAGAGTGAAATTAGTAAGTGGTCCTTTCCTCTGACTGGTTGGATCAAATCTAATTTTAATGGGGCGGAAACCCAGGGCTGAGGGGGTGTGGGGGAGTGATAATAAATGAGGCTGGATATTGCATTGTCGTGGTGGCACTCCCCATGGGATCATAGACTAACCACTTAGCCGAGGCCATGGCTATTTACCAAACCCTTTCCCTTGTTAAATTGATGGGATTTACTAAAGTCTAGCTTGAGGGAGATTCTAACAACATTGTTCAATGCCTAAAGTGTCTATCCTCCCCTTCATTGACCATAAAAAATATCATATCTCAAGCTAAGGAGATAATTAATTCTTTCAAGTTGTGTGTTGTATCTCACAATTATAGAGAAATCAACACTATTGCTGATTGGTTTGCAAACATGGCCATTTGTTTTGATCACATGATGAGCTAGAGAGGCGAGGTAGATCTTCCTCATGAGGCTCGTGCCTTCTGCGTTTATGATAGAGTGCATGGTTATGAGGGGGTGATAAGTAATAATGACAATCTACTTATCAATATGAAAAGCCATAATAAATCAAAAAGAGCGGTGCTCAAAGATTGAGCTGGCTTTTAATGGGCACAAGACTCCACATGCTTTGTGGGTGCCCATTTCTGTTTGTTGACGCCATGGGAGGTAATAGGAAAAGAATTGAGTTGCTCTCCTGTGATGAATGGAAAGATAAGCCGAAGGCATGGGCCATTCTAGAAATGGCCAAGATGATAGAGTATATGGAGAGAATTGTAGGTAAAAACTATACCGTTACCAGAATTTTCAAAAAGAATTGGAAATATGGAAAAATTACCATAGGAGGAAGAAAGGTTGAAATTAAAGAAGGGATGATCATGAAAGTCACTGGTATGCTAATGGGAGGAAGAAATTTTTATAGAGACAGTAAGCTCACCAAAGTTGCTATCAAGCGATTACCAAAGGAAGAGTCTGAGAAAACCAACTTGGTGAAATCCAGAAAAACCTACTACTCTCTAAAAGTGATAAAGAAGGTATGGAGATGGATTTTGTTTGTTGTCATGCAATATGTTGTCAACCCAATCCTTAGGATCGCAATAAAAGGATAGATGATGTTGAATAAGATTGGAAGACGGTGAAGGAAGGTGATACTCTGTCTCCCAATGGTATTGGTCCTAACGTGGAGACCCTGGATAATACTACTACTGAGATGAACATTGATAGTAGAAAATCTCCTTTAACCATGTTGAATACCATGAAGAGTGGGATGATGGAGTTATACAAGGTTATTGATTGGGTCTATTCGGAGATGGATAGTTCGAAGAACAAATAGGAGGATTCATCTAGAAAAGTGGATACCTTAGAAGTTGTTGGAATAGGTAACCTCAGTACCCTACCTAACTACCTGAATGAATTGACTAAAGCCATCAACGATGTAGAGGATATCACTAGAGCATATGGCTCTCAATTTAACATTGTGGAGGATACATTCAATGATCTAGACAAGCGGGTTCTCAGCCATGAGAACACCCTAAAGAAAATTGGAGAACAAAGCCAAAAGATTATGAAAGCCTCTATCGACAGCTTCAGTGTGATGATTAGCAAACTGGAACATATCCATTAGGAAAAGAACACTATTGATACTAGTGAGGATAAGGTTCTGACTCTTGAAGGGGGAACTACTGGTCATGGTAAAATAACTCGAGCTAGTACTAGGAAGATGACCCAGCATACCAAGGAGTTGGAGGAACTAAAGAGTACTGCTGCCTCTATGGTCCATTTGGAGCAAGAAGCGGTGGAGCTTATCAAAAACCTTTCTTAGGGTCTGTTGCTCGTGGCTATCCCTTAGTTATCTTTGTGTTGTTCCTTTGCCTCTTTTGGCTTCTTGCTACCTTTTTGACTTTGTCAGTTGTCTCTTTTTTGTGTTTTGCTCTATCTAGCTAGTCTTTAATGTCTTATCTTTTGATTATCTTTCTGTAAAAGGGTTTCGAGGCCCCTTCCAAACCTTCTTTTCACTTAATCGAAAACTTGAATGGTAGTGTATCTGGGTTCTTCATCAACTGAAAAAAAATGAATATCTATAATTTTGCCGATATGTTTGTGAAAAGTAGGGTAATCATAAGATATAGAAAAAAACAGAGCAAAAACAACATGCGATGTAGTTAGAGTTTTGAAAAACTTGCACAATTTTTTAAAATTAAAGATCTAATTTGCAATTTTAATTTTTCTATAATAAATTTCAGCTTTAAACTAGTTTAGCCAAGAAAATTTAGCCACTTATCACAGTACATGTAGGGTTTTAATCCCATCGATGTTTATTTTAAAATTTTATGAGATAATTTTTTTCAAAGTTAAGCACTCTTCATATTTAACTAAACATGTATGGGATTTAGCTAATAAATTTTTTTCTTAACATTCAAGAAGTACCTTTCTTTAATTTAGTTTTTTGTCAAGATAAAGGCAATAGGCTCGTGTGTTACATTCCACAAATTCAAGTTCAAGATCAAAAATGAAATAATATTAATAGTTGTATGATTTGTTTGACTTTCACTTGCACCAAGCCAGGAATGATGTGTTTATCACACACTCAAATTTATGGTTCAAGTACTACGATTATTGTTTGGCTTCTAATTAAGTTAGAAGATTTAGTCTTCTTTCGTATAAAATTGATCTTTAAAAGCGAACATGGTGATAGTCAATTTTGCTACCTTACAAATATCTCTACTACTAATAGTAGTATTCTTTTTTCTTGTATATATTTGCTCAATCATAAGTTACTAGCAACTATGATTACATAAAGAACAAAAAATCTGTTTTGAATGGATGACATGGAGTAGCTACCACTTTTTCAAACTTTATAATTCCAATGAAAGTGATTTTACATGTGAGGAGAGAACTTGCATTGAAACATTAAAATCTTCCATTATGGATAAACTGTTATCTCAAAAACTAAAATAATGGGTGACATACTATAATAGTCAAATGGAAAGCCCTTTGAATCACTTTTTTTTCACTCTTGCATGACAATTGCCACATTTGAGGTGCCTTGTAGCATAGGAAATGATATATACTAGTTCTATATGTGAGAGATAGAAACTTCCATCATTGTATTCAAATTTGTCATTTTGGATAAAATTTTATCCGAAAAGAAAAAATAATGGGTAGCATACTGTAATAGTCTGATTGAAAGTTCTTTCAATGGCCATTTTTCCCTTTTGCAATGACAATTTCTAGAATTACCAAACGCAAGATCATCAAGCAAAAGTTAAAAGAAGTCAAGGTTTGTTCCTTCAACCACTTACTTTAGCCAATTTCACTAAAACAAAAACTTATATCTTTGGATCTTTATACTTTTTGCGTTTGAATCTATATTTTGTTAACTTACAGATCATTTAAGTAATTGTTCCTTTTTATTTAATTTTACTACTTTATAGAGACAATTATTCAATCGTCAATGCTTAAGAATTAGGCATTTAACACAACTGATATTTTATTTTCTTCCTCTTATTGGTTATATCACTTTTTGTTTCTTTACAAGCACAAATAATTTTCTTTTTTCCTTATACTTTTCTATTATTACTTACTTCAAATTTCATAGAGTTTGAAAATTTAACTTCTATAAGGAAATGAACATTAGTATGTTAATTGCATACATTGTTATAATAAGGAAAGCAAAGTAATTTGTCAACTGTTTCTACAATATATATGTGTGCTTCTAAAAAATGATAAAATTTCATTCCAAAAACATTTTAAATTCAAATATGAAGAGTCAACTTTATCTACATTATACCTTAGATTTTTTCCAATATTCTTAAAACTAAACAAAATTTCCTTGGTGTACCCATTGCACACTACAATGCAATGGCTAGTAGATAAGTGATTATCATAAGAAAAAACATGTCAATTGAATCAAGATTCAATGTATGGTAGATCATAAATAAACATTAAAAATCATATTAGTCTCATACATAGACTAATATATAGAAATCCAATCATACACAAGCTTACTATAATTATAATACATTGCAATAATATAAAATACTAAAGACAAAACTAAATAATAATTAAAAAATAATATTCTAGTGCCTAAAATGTTTCTAACATAAATCCAAAACATAAATTTATTAGATAGAATTTCGTAGCTTCTGGAAAGATCTTACTCGACAATATTTGGTGGCGTTTATTTGTTCTTTTCTTAAGACATAGCCAGTTAGTCTAACCTTCTAGCCTGTAAATTGTTTCGTCTCCACTACGCTACAGTAGTTTGAATGCCTAATTGAAGAAAAGTTTCCTACTGTATTCATTAAAGGTGGGGGTGTCTCTATAAATGAATAACAATATTGCCTTGGATTTCATATCGATCTTCACCTGCGAACTCGTTATTCAGTTGAAACATAATTTTTTTTGTGTCCATTTGACTTAATAAATATGCAGAATTCGATGCATATGAAACTGAGAACACTGCTTCTTGTGTTGTTGATAACGTTTACGGTGCATGTCTCGGCCAAATGCCAGGTTCCATGTGCACAGAAGTCCTCTGAAATGGCTGAGAAGTGGGCGCATGTGCAACTCGGCCAAGCGCCACAATACCCATCGGAAGCTGTTTTATCAGACCTCAATCTCTATCCTAATGTTCAAGCCGCTGCTTCAGAGTCTCTGCATAACGACAGCCACTGAAATCCATACTCGTTCCTCTTCTTTTCTATTTCGTTGTCAAATAGAATAAATAAAACCGGATCCTCTCCTAGTGTTCCCTTAATTCACTATTTCCTTTCCATTCATTCGATGCATGTAATTGATTGAATTGTGAATAAAACATGGCGCACCTATTGCCCCAGAGACGTATTCTTGAAATCATTGTATTTTTTCTAATTTTTTTTAGGACAAGATTTTATTTATCATGTTGGAAGCAAAGATGAATCTATTTTACCTAAAATTATTATTAATAATATTTAAAGATTGAAATGCAGAGAGTTACTAAAGATAAAAGAGTTTTTCTTTTAGTAGGAATATCAATGAGAATGTATTTTACCACAAGCAGCAATATAGAATCACCCCAAGAGAAATATTAACAATCAAAATGTTAGCATTAATTCATTAGCGTTAATTAGTTTGCCAGTTATGCAACCACCCTTATGGTGTGTTTTACATCAGATGCTGTTCTATTTATTTGCCTTGTTCTGTTTCTCAAATCACTGCAATACAAACATTTCTTTCTGCAATTTCATTTGGTATCAAATCCAGTAAGGGAACAGTGCACTGAAGGAAGGTGATTCTGTTCTGAGTCTTTGGTGCATACAAAAGAAGCAAGTTTTATAAACGTTGGCTTGGCGAGTAGTGAATGTCGACAACACCTAAAGATGCATGTAGTGTGGAGAGTAATCATGGAGCACAACAAGTTGTGAAAGATAGCATAGGCTTCAATTTTGCTTTGCTTGATTCTCTTCGAAATACTGGAAACCTTGCGTTTGATGAATTAATCTGCAATGGACTCCTTGAATACTTTCTGTTTGATGTTTGTTGTCAAGTCAGACAGATTAATGTGCAACTTGAAGCCGGTTATGATGTAGATGATGAAGAATAGGTAGAACGCTCACCAAAGCGTCCCTGTCTCACTGCATGTGCTTACCATTCTCATTTTGCCTCTTGTCATCTTAAAAGAAGACTATTTTTCATACATGTATGTGGACTCTTCGTCCCTAAAAACAATACCATCATAATAAGCATTGTTGTGTTTGCTCTTTGTTATTATTGTTTTTATCATGTCTGCCCCCAAGATTCTTTTGTCCGACACTTAGCTTCTTAAAGGATCTAATTATGCTGCCTAGAAAACAAAGATGAGGACCATTCTTCAATTTGAAGAACTATGGGAGATTATCTCAAGTACTATCACACGACACAAAACTAATGCTAATGAACAAAAAAAGTTTGATAAAGTTGATAATAAAGCACTGATGCTTATCACTCTCAGCATCTCCGATGAGGTTCAACCTTATATTCAAGATGCAACTACATCCAAGGCAGCCTGGGATGCACTTTCCACCATCTTTGACGCAAAGAGTCAGACTAAAATTCTTCATTCGCAGTCTCAGCTGCATACTCTTCTTATGTCAGCCGGTGAAAAGGTTGCTGATTTTCTCTATCGTGTGTCTATTCTTCGGGCGGAACTAGTGGCTCTTGGTGAAATAGTGGAGGATAAGATGATCATTCCCATCACTTTACGTGCTCTTCCTTCCAAGTTTTGGACTTTTGTTACCACTTTAAATATCACCAAACAACAGGTATCTTTTGAAGAGCTTGTCAATTTGCTTCAACAGGAAGAGGCTATTCACTCATTGCATGAGGAATTTGAGGAAAAAGTTCTTGTCTCTTGTCGACACTGATGACGATCTTCATAGTCTCAGATACAGTCATCACCACCTATGCCACCAACAAAGTCTTCCACTAGATGGTGTTTTATTTGTAATGCTCCTACTCATGATACTGATCATTGTTGGTACAATGGTCTTACTCAAGATGCATCCAGTAAAGAAGGTACATCTGGCCATAGTCATTCTCGTTCATCTCATGGTCGACGACATCAGCAAGGAAATGTTGCTACTCAGCAAGTTGACATCTTTGATGGGCCCTCCGATGAAGATGTGTCTGCTCCTGCTCCTACTTCTGTTGTTCATCCAAATCTGGTCTTGGTTTCTCAAACATCTCCCTCTTCACGGCATGTCTAGTTAATTGATTCTGGTGCTAGTAAACACATGACTGGAGATAAAGGTTTGTTTGATACTTTGAATTCCATTCCAACTGGTGATCTCATTCGTATTGCTGATGATAAGGAATATGTTGCTAAAGGCATTGGTACTATTAATATGCCTCTTACTGAAGGCAGTTGTTCTCTTTCCAATGTACTTTATGTTCCTGGTTTTACTAGCAATCTTTTGTCTATCAGTCAACTTCTAAATCACAAACTTAAGGTAGAATTTCAAGTTCAAGTTGGTATTAAGCCCTATCTTATTTCTTGCGATGGTGAGATCATTACTCATGGTTTCAAACAGGGTCATCTCTTTGCACTTGATGTTGCCTCTTCTCATGGAATTGCTCTTTGTGCTTCTACTGTTGAGTCCACTTCTCTTTGGCATTACCGATATGGTCATCTTCCTGCTTGCTCTCTCTCTCTTTTGCAATCCCATGCCATGGTAGAGGGTCTTCCTGTGCTCTCCTCTTTGTTCCCTATCTATTCTGGTTGTCTTACAGGGAAGCAGCATCACGATGACTTTCTGTTCAGTTCCTATCATGCCATCGAGCATCTTGCTCTTGTTCATACTGATCTTTGCGGGCCTTTTCCTGCATCTTTTTAGGGCTGCCACTATTTTCAGTTATTTGTTGATGGCTTCTCTCGAAAGATTTGGGTTTTCTTCCTTCATCAGAAAAGTGAAGCTTTCTCCTGCTTTCGTGAGTTCTACCATCAGGTTGTTCGTGACTCTGGCAAGCCTCTTCCTGTTCTTTGCTTAGATCGCGGGGGGAATTCACGTCTCATGCATTTGAGGAGTTCTTGTAGGCGCATGGTATTAAGCATCATTTGACTGCTCCCTATACCCCTCAATAGAATGGTGTTATCGAGCAGCACAATCAGAATATTTTAGAGATGGCTTGCTGCATGCTTGCCATAGCCAAGTTAGGTGAACAATATTGGGTTGAAGTAGTTCAAACTATTGTGTATCTTCTCAATCGGGCTCCGACAATGGTTCTTCAACATCAAACACCTGAAGAGGTATGGAGTGACCATAAGCCATCAGTTTCTCATTTGCAAGTATTTGGTTGTACTACCTATATGCATGTTCCAGCTAAGAAATGCAAGAAACTAGATTCTAAGACACTTCCATGTATCTTCTTGGGCTATAGTTCATAGTCCAAGGCATATTGTCTCTTGGATCCTGAGACACATACACTTCTTGTTAGTCGTGATGTGGTATTTGATGAAACAACTTTTGATTCTCGCTTGCCTACACAATCTCCATCCTCCTCTCATAAGATTTTTTCTCCAACTGATGATGAGTCTGAATCACCTAGTGCAGATGAAGGGTTCCAGGATGATCTAGGTATAGTGGAGAATTTCAAACATTCTATTGGGATAGAGACATGCAGTCACACCAGCAAAGAAGTGCAATCATTACTTTGTGATTCTCACTTGAGTTCTCTTCTTGATCTTTCTACCAGGATTCTGACCCGCAGTCACACCAGAAATGAAGTGAACTTAGCATTAATGAGTTCAATTGAAGAAAGTACTAAACCTGACACCATATCTAAGGCTCTCAGTCAACCTCATTGGAAGCATGCCATGAATGTTGAATATGAGTCTCTAATGAAGAGTCATACATGGGATCTTGTTGATCTACCTCCAGAAAAAGAACCCATAGGCTACAAATGGGTCTTCAAAACAAAGTATAAGGCAGATGGATCCATCAACAAGTACAAGGTGTGTCTTGTTGCAAAAGGATATGCTCAGCAAGAGGGTATTGATTTTGAAGAAACCTTTGCACCCACTACAAAGCTTAAAACTATTTGAGTGGTATGTGCTCTTGTTGCACAACAAGGATGGAAGCTTCATTAGATGGACGTCAAGAGTGCCTTCTTGAATGGTGATCTTATAGAAGAAGTGTATATGGTCCAACTTGATGGCTTTCTCGATGAACAAAATCCTCTCAAGGTATGTCATCTTATCAAATCTCTCTATGGACTTAAACAAGCCCCTCCGGCTTGGCACATTAAAATAGATGGACATCTCTTACAACATGGTTTTATCCGTAGTCCCTTTGATCCTAATTTGTATATCAAGAAGATTGGCATAGAGATTGTCATACTTGTGGTGTATGTGGATGATTTGGTTATTACAGGGAGCTTTGACAATCTCATTGATACTATCAAGCATGATCTAAAGAAATATTTTGATATGACTGATTTGGGACTACTTCATTATTGTCTTGGTTTAGAATTTTGGCAGCAGGATTATCATATATTTATTTCTCAGATGAAATATGCCAAGACACTCCTGGATAATTTTGGCATGGTATATTGTAAACCCATCTCAACTCGTATGGAGAAAGGTCTACAACTTTCTCATTTCCAGGATTCGCCTCAAGTAGATGGGACTCTATATCGACAACTTGTTGGTAGTCTCATTTACTTGACCTACACCAGACCCGATTTGTGCTTTTCTATAAGCTATCTATCTCACTTCATGCAGGAAACAAAGAAATGTCATTAGATGGAAGCCAAGCATGTGTTGAGGTATGTCTGAGGTACTCTTGAGTATGGTCTAGACTATAAGAACAATGAGGAATTCTTCTTACAGGGATATGCTGACTCAGATTATGCTGGATTTCTAGATGATTGCAAATCAACCTCAGGCTATATTATTCATCTTGGATCTGGCCCTGTTTCGTTGAGTAAGAAATAGAATGTCACATCTCTTTCATCCATTGAAGCTGAATATTGAGCTGCTCGGGAGGTTGTCCACGAGGTGGTTTGGCTCTATTGCATTTTCTCTGATATGGATATTTCAGATGATCATCCACCCATACTATTCTGTGACAATCAAGGTGTTTTAAAAAATGTTAAGAATCTTGTCTTTCATGAATGCACCAAACACATTGAGGTGGATTATCACTATATTCGGGAATAGGTTCTCGAGCACAATACTCAACTCAAGTTTTTTCCTTCCTCTTCCCAAGTTACAAATGTACTCACTAAGCCTCTTGGCAAAGTAGAGTTTGTATTTTTAAGTAACTTTATTTGTAACCCTAATGTATTAAGGGGGTAATGTTAGTGTTAATTCATTAGGCTATTAGTTAAGGTGGTAGTTAGTTAGTTTACTAGTTATGCAACCACCCTTACGGTGTGTTTTCCATCAGATGTTGTTCTATTTATTTGCCTTATTTTGTTTCTCAAATCACTGCAATACAAACATTTCTTTTTGCAATTTCACAAAGAAAAAAAGAACTAACACATAAAGCCTAAATCAATGATAGAGAGAGATACATATATAGAGATATAAGGAGATATAGAGAAATGGGTAAAGGGAGAGAAAAAATATGAGATTTAAACAAATAGAGAGAAGTAGATATAGAGATATAGAGGGGGTGATACACTAAGGGAGGGATAGAGATATACATGAATTGAAGCAGAGAGTATTAGACATAGATAAGGGATAGGGAGGGAACGAGAAAGGGAGAGATCAATAGATGCATCAAATATAATAGCCTAAAGAGGAAAGAATAAAAATCTACACCATTTTCATATAAGCCACTTGCATGCTCCATAAATTCTCCTTGTTTAACCTTTAGGTTCTTACATCATGTGATTTAGTATAGTATTAGATGTCTTTAAATACAAAGATACGACAATATCTTACAATTTTTTTTACCAAAGTGGTTGGTAATAATTAGTGATATAATGCGAGGGAGGAAGAGAAAGGGAGAGGGAGAGATAATAAAATTCTATGTACTAAACATCAATTCTATGTATTAAAGATAAAGAAATTTTCTAACTCAAGTGCAAGCCAAACAATAAGTGTAGTACTTGAACCATAAATTTGAGTGCGTCAAAAACACGTCATTCCTAGCTTTGTGCAAGTGTAAGCCAAACAAAAAATATAAAGTAAGATATGCTATTTTTTATTAATATTATTTCATATCTCTAACTCATACACACATTCATTTTTTTTTCCTGCTTATGTCTATCTCTATCTCTTTCCCTCTCTCTAAACCTTTCTCTATTACTTGTGTCTATCACCTTATTTATCTCAATCTCTCCTCTCCATCTATGTCTCCATATATCTCTCTCCTATTTCTATTAATATATCATTTTCTCCATCTCTCTTTCTCTCCCTCATATTCACCCCATCTCTCTTGTATGATATCTATATCTCTCTCTATTTCTCTCTATCTTCCTCTTACTCCTCTCTATCTCTCTCCCTATCCCTATTTTTCTTTCTATATTACTCCATCTCCCTCTCTCTATCTATTGATTCATGTCTCTTCTCTTTATATGTTTCCATCAGTATATTTATATATCTCTATCTCTTTATCTCTCCATGTCTCTCCCTAATCAAATGGAATTCCACGGTAACCATAATTTCTCAATGATACACACTATCCTTAAATTATTAGCATGAAATAAGTAATCAAAAGTTAGTTGCTCTCTCTTGATCTCTCTAAGCATTTAATTTAAGTTTTAGGATGAATTTTATTTTATTATAGAAATAAAAATAAAATTCAACTATAACTATTCTATAATAAATAATTTTTTAAGAAGGTAACAAATATAAATTATTATTTTTAATTTTCTAAGAGATAATGGGATGTAGAGAGAGAGGTAGATGGAAAGAGATAAAGAGATAGACAAACAAGGAGAACTAGAGATAAACAAGAAGAGATGGAGAGAGGGTAATCTTACATAGCAATTTTAAACCACTCCTAATTTTTTTATAGTAATTTATTTGCCAGGTCACTTCTATGAATTAAAGTTTCAAGTCCACATCTTTAAATATGATTCCATATAAACATGGTTTTTGTTGAGATGTTAAAAAATATAAGATGCCATATTAACATATTTTTTTTAGATGTGAAAAAAGGCCCAAAGAGAAAGTTAGGGTGGTAGTTGTGCACAAATCACATTTTATTGTGCTAATATTGCATCAAACAATTTGTTGCATTTTAGATATAGCACAAACACTTGAACATGCAACAAAATAACCTACTTTCATTTTTCAACACCAACATGAACACAAGAGTAAGAACTTCCTTTTTCATAATTAGCAATAATCAACAAAAGAGTGATTTATTCAATTACCAACCATATGATTAAGAGAAGCAAGTGAAATAAAGCGACTAGTTAAAAGGAAAGAAATTTAAGATGTTGTGTGCTCATATTTTAATTTTTATTTATCAAATCACTTGAATGGTAGTGTATCCGGGTTCTTTGTCAATTGAAAAAAAAATGGATAAATATACTTTTATCTATAAGTTTGCCAAAAGTAGGGTAATCATAAGATATGGAAAAAAAGGATCAACAACAACATGCGATGTAGTTAGAGTTTTTAAACACTTGGACACTTTTTCAAAATTAAAGATCTAAGTTGCAATTTGAGTTTTGCTCTCATAAATTTCAAGTTTAAACTAGTTTAGCTAACATGTTTTAGCCACTTATCTCAATGTATTTAGGGTTTTAGTGCTATCGATGTTTATTTTATTAGTTTATTACATAAATTTATTCAAAGTTAACCACTATTCATTATTAACTAAACATGTATGGGTTTAGCTAATAATTTGTTTTCTTAACATTCAAGAAGTAGCTTTTTTAATTTTTAATTTTGTCAAGATAAAGGCAATAGGCTCGTGTGTTATATTCCACAAATTCATGTTCAAGCTAAAAATGAAATAATATTAATAATTATTATTTTTTGTTTCACTTTCACTTAAACAAAGCTAGGAATGATGTGTTTATCACACATTCAACTTTATGATTCAAGTACTACACTTATTGGTTGGCTTCCAATTGAGTTAGAAGATTTTATCATCTTTAGTATGAAATTGATCTTTAAAACAAAAGATTGTGATAGTCAATTCTGATACCTTACAAATATCTCTACTATTAATAGTATTATTATTTTTTCTTGTATAGAGTTGCTCAATCATAAGTTACTAGCAACTATGATTATATAAAGAACAAAAATATCTGTTTTGAATCAATGATATGGAGTAGCTACCACTTTTTCAAACATTCTAATTCCAATGAAAGGCTTGTAGCATAGGAGACGATATAAACTAATTTTACATGTCCGGAGAGAACTTCCATTATAGATAAGTTGTTATTTCAAAAAAAAAAATAATGGGTGGCATACTATAATAGTCAAATTCAAAGCCCTTTCAATTGCTATTTTTTCACTCCCGCATGACAATTGCCACTTTTGAGGTAGCCTGTAGCATAGGAAATGATATATACTACTTCTATATGTGAGAGATAGAAACTTCCATCATAGAATTCAAATTTATCATTTCGGATAAACTTTTATCTAAAAAGAAGAAATAATAGGTAGCATACTGTAATAGTTTGACTGAAAGTGCTTTCAATCACCATTTTTCCCTTTCGGCATGAAAATTTCTAGAATTACCAAGTGCAAGATCATCAAGCAAAAGTTAAAAGAAGTCCAGGTTTGTTCCTTCAACCACATACTTTAGTCAATTTCACTAAAATGAAAACCTATCTTTTTGTATATTTATCATTTTTGTGTTTGAATCTATATTTTGTTAACTTACAAATCATTAAAGTAATTGTTCCTTTTTATTTAATTTTATTACTTTATCTACAATTATTCAATCTTCAATGTTCACATTTTTTTTTTTAAAGACTAAAAGGTTAAAAACATCATTGAGACTAGAGACAAGCACTACAAAAAGAATTAGAGCCCCGAGGCCCCAAAGAAGAAATACCAACCCAGCCACAAATCAACCAGCTTCAAAACCATCCATGTCCTCAGTGAAAATCTTCTAGAATTCATGACAATAAGACCCAGAGAGATGCTCCCAACCTTCAACTTTCCAATCACTATCATGTTTCGAGGCCCACTTGGCCAAACGGTCAGCCACTCTATTCCATTCTCGAGGAATATGGATGAAGGACACCTACTCCATTAAAGAGTTAATTTGGAGAATCTGCTAAACAATCCCTGCCAACTGCCACTGAATCCCACTCACCTTCTGATCAGACATCAAGTTAACAACAATTTGTGAATCCGATTCACAAATCACCTTCCTACAACCCAACGCCAAAGCCCGCTCAAGTGCATAAAGAATCGCAAAACCCTCCATAAAATTATTAGATTGCCACCCTTTATGCACTGAAAAGAAGAAAAAAACCTCCCCCCTGCTATTCCTACCAACACCACCTACTCCAGTAGGGCTTGGGTTAACCCTAGATGAGCCATCAATGTTAATCTTGATAAACTCATCCTCAGGGGGTATCCACCTTCCCACCCTTTGCACCTTCTTCATAGCCCGTCTACCTCTCCTGACATAAGTAGAGGTAGGAGACAACTCCTGCAAGCCAAGCCTACTCATAATATTCACCTCATCTCTACCCAGTCGGAAATTCACCTCACATTTAGGTTCCACTGTCTCCCGAATCATAGAAGTGATCCTATTCCAAACTTGTTGAGCAAAAAATTTGGCCTCATGAAAGATCCTCCTATTCCTTTCGAGCCAGATCTGCCACAGAATGAAGATGGGCCCAATATATCAGACCGTCTGGAGGAAGGAGGATAGAATAGGAGGTCTGCCCAAACTGCTCCAAAACTCCACCAGAGAATCCACATGGACACAAGGATGCTTCCACACCCCCCACCAATAGTGCCATATAAGCATAGAGAAGGGGCATCTGAAGAATAGGTGTGAGGAGTCTTCCTCTTTGTTACCACACAAAACACAAATAGAAGGCCCCAAGAATCCCTGCTTGTGGATATTGTCCCAAGTTAGATATATGTTCCAAGCTAAAGTCCAGGCAAAGCAATTACACTTTGGCCAAGAAGCATTATTCCACACCTATTTCCACCAGTTCACTTCTCTTCCCTCAAGTCTTCGGCTCAACAATTCCCAGTATCCACTAGCCACAGAAAAAATGCCCTTAGGATTTGGAGACCAAGCAAGCCCATCCCTACCCTTAAGGGAGCTACAGTGTCTATTTGCCAAAATGCCTTGCAACTCTGCACACTCTTCCTCCATCTCAACAATCAGCCATTCATTAGGAGTCTTCTACCGCTCCAAATCCAGCCGACCGCACTTATAGACAGCTTTAAAGTCACTCACCCTTGACCATCCTGCTTCCAAAAACCTCTAGCCTAGGTTTCCATGGTTAGGAAACTAATCAAGGATGGGAGGGTATCCATCCCAAGAATCATTCTAGAAAAGGACCTCTTCCCCCCTTCTGCAAATCCAAAAAAGCCCTACCTTAATGAGAGAAGCCCCCCTCTTAAGAGTGTACCAGATCGATGAGACCTTTCCTTCAAGTGGATATCTAGGGATTTCCTCCATTAGGATCCTCTGCATATATTTGTTGGCCAAAATCCTGGCCCAACCTCGGTCTTGCTCAACATACCACCTCCAGTACAATTTAGCTGCAAGTGCTTCCCCAAAAAGAATAGACTGCCTTAACCCAAGCCCCCCCGATTGCTTCGGGCTACATACCAAGTCCCAATTGACCAGACTCCATTTGGAAGAGGTGAGATTACCTGCCCATAAGAATTGCCTATCCAGAGAGTCCAAACCCTGCAAGAACCACTTAGGACCCACCTGAAGCATACATCGATAGATCGGAAGAGCCTAAACCACCGACTGAATCAGTTGAACCCTCCCCGCAAAGGATAACTATATATGAGTCTAATGTTCAACCTTCACGTGGAATTTATCCAAGATCCCCTGCTAGGACTCCCTAGGAGGGTTGCCAGGAGAAATAGGGATGCCCAAATACGTCAAGGGCAGGGAGCCAACTTGGAATCTCAAGATAAGAGCAATCCTCCTTTGAATAGATTTAGGAGTGTTGAAAAAGAGGATAGAAGATTTATCCTCATTGATCATCTGGCCAGAAGCCGCAAGATAAACATCCAGGACCTTATGCAAATTAGTAGCTTCATTAATTTGAGCTAGCCCCATAAGGGTTGTACCTTCCACAAAACTGCAAGTGAGACTGCAACTGCAAGTCATTACCCCATCTCCAACCCTAAATAGTACCCAGACCCACATTATGCTTAATCAACTTCCCCAGACCCTCAGCAAGAGGAATGAATAAATAAGGTGAGAGGGGATCCACTTGGCGTAGACCCCTAGAAGCACCAAATAGCTCAGTATGGTCTCCACTGATAAGCACATAGAAAGAGATGGATGTAACACAACTCATAACCCATTGGATCCACTCATCAGCAAAACCAAAATCCCTGAGGATGTTCTGAAGGAAGGACCACCAAACTCTATCATACACCTTAGCCATATCTAGCTTGATAAACATAGCTTTTTCCTTGGAGATTGCCATAAAATGAATGGTCTCCATAGGAATGACCACCCCATCCATAATTTAGCACCCTTACACAAACCCACTTTGCTCCTCAGAAATAACATTCCCTAGGCACTTCTTCAATCTATCCACTATCAGCTTAGAGATGATCTTATAAATCACATTGCAGAGGAAGATAGGGCAAAGCTGGCCTAACCGGTCGCCCCCTTCACACTTGGGGATTAGAGCAATGAAGGTTGCATTCAATGCCCTAAGCATCTGCTTATTCCTCAGGGACTCCTAGACTACTTCCAATAAATCCAGCTTAATTATATCCCAAAACTCTTGAAAGAATTCAACCGGGAACCCATCTGGTCTAGGAGCCTTTCCTTTCCTCATGTGGGAGACAATCCTCTCAAGTTCTTCTAGCAAAATGGGACACAAAAGCTGCTCATTCATCTCCCTCGAGACAAAAGAAGGGATGCAAGACAGAACCAAATTCTCCTCCACTATTTCCCCCTAAGAGTCCTCCCTAAAGAGGGACTGGAAAAACTAGAGAGACTCCCTAAACATCTCTTGCAAGGATAAGCATTGCTCACCTTTGTCATTAACCAGAATAGGAATGGAATTTCTATGCCTTCTTTCTTTCACTAAGTTGAAAAAGAAACTAGTGTTCTTGTCCCCCTCATTCAGCCAATCAATACGAGCTCTTTGCTTCCAATATATTTCTTCCTTAAGCTCCCATTCCTTTACTGCCTTGACAGCCCTGTCTTCCTCTCTAAGCAATTCCTCAAACAAACCATGCTCTCTGATTTCATTGGTGATCTGATTCAACACAATCTGAGCCGCTTTCTTCTCAAGAAAAATATTCCTGAAACCTTGTCGGTTCCACTGTTTAAGCTGAAGCTTAACAAATTGCAGCTGCTTGGCAAAAGAGTACATTGCAGTGCCAAAGGCCGGCCTCCCTTTCCTCCACTAGTCCGCAACAAGAACCTACAAGGAAGGGTCCCAAAGTCACATAAGTTGGAATTTGAATGAAGGTGAATGGGCCACCTGAGCTGAAGACGAAACTAGCTTGATAGGCCAGTGATTCGACCCTCTCCAGTCCAAAATCTCAAAACTTGTGGACCACTCCCCTCAATCCAAAAACAAGAAACTAGAAAATGATCCAACCATTCAGCAATCCGATTCTCTCCCACCCTCCTGTTGTTCCAAGTGAACAAACCATTACTAGGCTTGATATCAACTAGCTGTAGCAAGGAGATACTATCCTGGAAAAGGAAAGAAGAAGTTTCCAATTGCATTACACCCCCCTTCTTTTTCACTCAACTCCAAGATGGCATTGAAGTCTCCTACCATAATCCAAGGATGAAAAGGGGCCAACCTTCACATACCAAAAACATCAGACCATAAGTTTTTCTTACCCTAAAGATTAGTGGGAGCATAGATATTCAAAAACAAGATGAGGTCCCCGGTCTCAAGACTAGATAGCACCCCGGATAACGAGGATCTGGAGGTAGCCCACCAGACAGGGTGGAACCTTAAAGGGTTCCAAAGATAGGCCACTCCTCCCAAGGAACCAGCTGCCCCAACACACTGACACTCACCTCGCCCCCACAGCTTTGGCATGAGACCCATTATGCTTTCCACTGAAAGTTTAGTTTCTTGCAAGAAAAGGACATCAGGTGAATGATTCCTAATCAAATCCCAAACAACTTTTTGTCTAGGGCCATTGTTCAAGCCCCTTACATTCCATGAGAGCACAATCATTTAGGAGGGTTGGAAAAGTGTGAATCCAAAGTCTTCACTAACCCTGACTCAACCAAATTCTCCCCCATCAATTTGATCTTATCCAGATCCTTCTTTCTACCAACCTTTGAGCTCTTCTCTGAAGCACTTTTCTTAATATCTTTCTGATGTAGACCCAGGTGAATGGCAGATTTATTACTCTCAACCCTAGCTGGTTCCAATTTCAAAGCAATCGG
Organism: Cryptomeria japonica; assembly: GCF_030272615.1. Taxonomy (NCBI): domain Eukaryota; kingdom Viridiplantae; phylum Streptophyta; class Pinopsida; order Cupressales; family Cupressaceae; genus Cryptomeria; species Cryptomeria japonica. Next base: position 113,197 of record NW_026729010.1, on the reverse strand, counting down.
AGAACCCTCCCCCTCAGCCAGATTCACCTCAATACCAAAAGCCAGGCCCAACTGAACCCCTACTATCTAGTCCATCTCCATCTACTGGCTTCCAACCATTAGTAGGGTCTGGGTAGCTTCCTCCATTATACTTTTCGGAACCCCTCCTGATGCACCCTGATCTAGAGGGGTTAACCCCGAATTTACTTCCTGATGGCTCAGGTCATCTAAGGCCTCAAATCTGTTAAAGGTATCCTCCTCATGTCTCTCCTGTAAGGGTCTCTTTTGTCCTCTGTTCCTGTTCTTTGTCTTGACTGAGACAAAACCATTAGCACCCTCTACCACACCCGACATGGCAGCTTTCCCTTTCTCAACTTTATCAAGGCTCGGTTCTGACTGTTGAGGTTGTCACACCATCGGTTTGTATCTAGGACACTTATGCTGTAAATGACCATACTCATGACACATACAGAAGCGAAAGGTAAAGTCTCATAATCTAACTATTGAACCCAAGAATATGAGCCTGCACACATATCTATAGCATCTGGCAAGGGTTTACTAAGTTCTATTTCAACATAGATATGTGCAAAGGTCATTACCTTTCTCCCCAGAGTTTGCAACGATGATCCCACTGGCCTCCCAAGCAGAGTGGCGAGCATCCGTAGCACATCCTTCCGACAACATTCCACTGGAAGACGTGGTAACCGAACCCACACCGGAACCCTATTTGTGAGCTCCTCTGAAGGATTAAACCCCGCATGCCAAGGTTTGATAAATATTCCCACCTGGTTGTAAAAATACAGGACTCCTTCAAAGACCCTATTGCTATCCTCCATGTAGTTGAAAGTAACCATGAAGTAGTTATTTGCCAAAAGCATAATCTCCATTTCCCCTTCCGGTGCCCATGTCCATTGCGACCAGTTTTCCAAAAACTGCAATGAAACCCTCATTCCCAAAAACTTGTAGTATAGCGAGTGATTTGAAAAGTATTCAGTGTCCCGTACTTGTCGTTCAATGTTCAAAAATTAGGCATGTAACAAAACTGATATTTTATTTTCTTCTTCTTATTGATTGTATCTCTTTTTGTTTCTTTACAAGCACAAATAATTTTCTTTTTTTCTGATAATATTTTATTATTACTTACTTCCAATTTCATATAGTTTGCAAAATTGAATTGTGTAAGGAAATGAACATTATTCTGTTAATTGCACGGATTGTTACAATAACAAAAGCAAAGTAATTTGTCAACTTTTTCTACAATATATATTTGTGCTTTTAAAAAATGATAAAATTTCATTAAAAAAATATTTTAAATTCAAATATAAAGAGTCAACTTTATCTACATTATTTCTAACATTTTTATCAATCTTCTTAAAACTAAACAAAAATTTCCTTGGTGTACCCATTGCACACTACAATGGAATGGCTAATAGATAAGTGATTATTGTAAGAAAAAACATGTCAATTGAATCAAGATTCAATGTATCCTAGAGCATAAATAAACATTAAAAATCATATTAGTGACATACATAGACTAATATATAGAAATCCAATCATACACAAACTTACTATAATTATAATACATTGCAATAATATAAAATACTAAAGACAAAACTAAATAATAATTAAAAAATAATATTCTAATGCCTAAAATGTTTCTAACATAAATTTATTAGATAGTATTTCGTAGCTTCTGGAAAGATCCTACTAGACATTATTTGGTGGCATTTATTTGTTCTTTTCTTAAGACATAGTCAGTTAGTCTACCCTTCTAGCGTGTAAATTGTTTCGTCTCCACTACGCTACAGTAGTTTGAATGCCTAATTGAAGAAAAGTTTCCTACTGTATTCATTAAAGGTGGGGGTGTCTCTATAAATGAATAACAACACTGCCTTGGATTTCATATCGATCTTCACCTACGAACTCCTTATTCAATTGAAACATAATTTTTTTCGTGTCCATTTGACTTAATAAATATGGAGAATTCGATGCATATGAAACTGAGAACACTGCTTCTTGTGTTGTTGATAACGTTTACGGTGCATGTCTCGGCCAAATGCCAGGTTCCATGTGCACAGAAGTCCTCTGAAATGGCTGAGAAGTGGGCGCATGTGCAACTCGGCCAAGCGCCACAATACCCATCGGAAGCTGTTTTATCAGACCTCAATCTCTATCCTAATGTTCAAGCCGCTGCTTCAGAGTCTCTGCATAACGACAGCCACTGAAATCCATACCGAGCTATCTTTCTCTCCCCACTCTATCTATATACATTTCTCCCTCTATATATGCATCTCTCTCTCTCTCTCCTTATATTTTGAGCTTTGACATATCTAATCCTATCTCTTCTTTATCTTTTTCTTTCCATATCTCTCTCCTTTTCTCCATATTCATATTCATCTCATCTTCATCTCTATCTATAATATTTTTACCTCTCTCTCTTTCTCTCTTGCCTGGCCCCCTCTACCTCTCTCTCCCTCTCACCTAATTGCAAACATAACATGAGTCTATTGGTTATGGAACTTGATTATCTTCTTAATTGAAAATTTTTCTTTTAGTTATAATTGAAACCTTGTAAGAGGATGCCAGGTGGATTTGAAACCATCACTTCTCTATTGAGACCTTTATTGCACAAGAAACATTATTTTCTAAATTTGGTCTACCAATTGATCTCATGTACTGGACAAATTTATGCAAAAAATTGACCAAATTTTGCCCTAATTGACCTTTCACACCTCTTCGGCATACCCATTGCACACTAAGGTGTGATTGCTAGTTTATCATTTTAGAAGGAAAGTTGAATCTATTTTACCTAAAATTCTCATTAATAATATAATATTCAAATGCAGAGTTACAGAAGATAAAGAGCTTTACTTTTAGTAGGAATATCAATGAGAATGTATTGTAATAGAAGAAGCAATATAGAATCAACATGTTCGGGCCCCAAGAGAAATCTCAACAATAAAAACTGTTGTAGAAGAAGAAAAAAATTAAACCTTGGACCATATTGACATAGTCTCTTTCGTTTATACCAATTGACACAGTTGCAAATCCTCCATGTGTGTCCACTACAACAATGACCATAGCCAAACCAATCTTCCCAAAACACTCTAATTAAGAATGAGGTACAACAGGCTGAATCTATCAAATTATTAGTTCCTGCCAGGGAACTGTAGCGGAGGCACCAACATTTAGACTGCAATTATTCTAGGCTGTAGCCAGTCAAACTGTCAGAATTTTTTGCATAAATTTATTTTCGAAGATGTGTTATATACAAGAGTTACATTTTTTACTTGAGATTTTGGTACAAAGTATTTTGGCAATCTGAGATAGGCATTGCAGATTACTGGCAGAAGCATTCGCTCTTATCAATGTGAAAGAACCCAAGATTTCCAAAGTGAAGGCTAAAGGAACAGTGGTCTCGGGTATGCACTAGTAGTTGCTTGTTCCTCGTGGCAGATCCTATTAGCAATTTCCTGGTGGTTTCACATGGTTGATTCCATATTTCTAGTTCATTTGTGTTCTTCTCCTGTATGGTATCGCTTCTAGTTGGCTGCTTCTGGGTTTTGTGTGATAGTTCTTGTGCTTACTGGTTTGTTTTCCTTCATTACCGGTACGATTATTGGTGTGTGGATCCATCTTGGGTCTTGTTCGATGTTCTTTGGTGTGTCAACCTTCCTACTGAACTACATCACTTGGTTGTTATTCTCTGGAAGGATTTCTTAAATCTTAGAGCTAATCTAATTACATGTTTCATTTTCCTGCATTGGTGAATGTAATCTTTTGAGGCCAACCTGGATATGTTCCAGTGGGTATAAGTATGATGTTATGTAATCATTTATAGGGGCCAAGGAAGTAGAACTTAGAATAAGGATTAAGATTCACATATTATGATCTGGTTGATCTTTAGGGTTTGGGGAAGTCGGCATGTAACCAGTTAACTACCGGATGTTCTTTGATGATAAACTGATGATCACCAGATAATTTTTGAAAGTTCTATGACTTGAATATGATCTATTTATATGAATTTGTTATGTTTTCTTACTGCTTCTATTGTGTCTTTGTTGCTACATAAGATGATTGACTCATTTCAGGGTTTTCATCGGTTATGGATGTATCAATTGGTATCAATGATGGTTATGGACTGATTGGTGGAAAAATAATTTGAGGCATTGCTTGAGGTGGACATATCTTTGATTGGACGTAGGCTACGTGTGTGTTAGATTATTGAGTTGAGGCAGTTCACTAGAGTGGAAGGAGAGATGCTACTGAGAATGAAAAACCCTCGAAGGGTAGAACATATGATAGAAGACTTCAAGAATGAAGTCAAGAATGAAATCAGGAATGCTTTGGCTAGTTTGTGGAGAAACCCTGACTCTAAGGATGAGTATGAGGAAGTCAGTGAAGAGTTTGAGGAAGTTGAAGGACCAGAAGATGAGAGAGAGCAAATATTTCTAAGAGCAATGGCACAAGCAAGTAAAGTGCATAAAGTTGAGGTTTGTAACTTTTCTAGAACATTGAAGCTGAAGGATTTGATCGATTGGATCAAGGAGTTGGATGACTACTTTGAGTTTGAGGATGTCAAGGACCCGTAGAGAGTCTGGTTGGCACAAATGAAAGCTGAAAGAGCATGTTGCCTTGTCGTGGAAAGTGTGGAGAATGGTGAATTGAAGATCACCCATTGGAGATAGATGGTTGCAAGGTTGAAGGCCAAGTTCATACTGAGAGAATATGAATAGGAGTTGTTCAAGAAATATACTAAGGAATTCTACAAGGTGGTAATCAGATCTGGACATAGAGAGATGGACAAAGAAAAGGTGGCAAGGTACATCAATGGAATATCTTTTAACATTCAAGATGAGATGAGTATGTTGAAGGTTTAAATAGTTGAGAAATCTGACCAGCATGGTTTGAAGGCTGAGGAGAAGGTGAGAACAAGACTACCGAATAAGGGAAATGAGATATTCAAGATGAGTGATAGTATGAAGAAATCAGTTGAAGAAGAGGAGTCAAAACCTTAGGGGAGTAAATAACCAAACATAAGACACCAAGGAAGGGCAGCAGCAGTACCAGTAGAGAATTTCTTGGAAAATGTTTCAAGTGTGGAGAAATTGGACATAGATCCTATGAATGTAAGCAAGGAATAGAAAGAAGTTGTGTGGCAAGTGAAGAATCGAATGGTACCGGATATGACTATGCACCAGAGCAAGGATAATCCCTCATGTTTAGAAGAAAGGATACCAGATCTACTCAGAGGAAGAGTCTTTTTCAGATAGTATGCAAATCAGGTGGTAAGTGTTGCAAGTTCATTGTAGATAGTGAAAGTATTGATAATTTAGTATTTGAGGAGATGGTTGAGAGGCTTGGGTGGAAGAGGCTTGAGCATCCTTGTCCTTATGAGGTAAGTTGGTTACAAGATGATCAGAAGGTAGAGATAAAGGGGCAGTGTTGGGTGAGTTTCAATATTGGGCCTTTGACAGATGAAGTCTTATGTGATATTGTGTCAATGGATGTCCATCATATCTTATTGGGAAAACCTTGGTAGTATGATAGATGATCTATTTATGACTGTAGAAGAAATCTAGTTACTATTGAAAATGATGGGCAAAAGTTCACATTGATTTCTTTCAAGGAGAAAGAGAAGGAGGTGAAGAAACTAAGTCTTGAGAGAAGTTGCACTACTGAGAAACCAGTAATAGGGGTTATACCAGAAGGATTGATGGAACCCATTGCAGAGGTTATACTGGAGGATTTGAAGAAAGATCTAATAGAACTAGTTGCAGAATGAGATTATACCGGTTGATAGAGAGCTCATGGTGACAAGCTGGATGAAGTCTTATGGTAGAAGAAATCTTGAGTTAGAGAAGAAAGAAGGCACTATACAAAGAAAGTGTGTTGATCAGAAGCAAGGAAAGAGAAACAAAGAGGGTAGATATTGGAGGAACCGGTTGAGGCACTGAAAGAGATAAAACAAAGGTTGGTAGATAAAGAAGATGTTTTAATCAGAAATGAGCATGGGATCTTCATCATCAATCCTTTTAGATGTTCATGAGCTACCTCTCATAGAAAAATTTTTCTACCTGGGTTTTCTGATGCATGAGCATCCCTGGTCAATGAGAAATCTTGCATCAACCAAAAATGTTTTCCTTTCTTGCTTTTTTTTTTGTGCAGTTTTCTATGTTTTAATGGTATGTACCAATAGTTCCTTGTTCTTCATGGAAAATCTTATTATAAATTTCCTGGCGGTCTCATGTGGTTGATTCTAGATTTATAGTTCATTTGGGTTCTTCTCTGACATGCTATCACTTCAGGTTGGTTGCTTCTAGGTTTGCTGGGATAGTTCTTGTGCTTACCAGTTGGTTTTCCTTCATTAGTGGCATGATTCTTAGCATGTGGATCTATCTTGGGTCTTGTTCGATGTTATTTGTTGTGTGGCTGACCTTCTTGCTAAACTGCATCACTTGGTTGTTATGTTCTAGAAAGATTTCTTAAATCTTAGGGCCAACCTAATTACACATTTTATTTTCCTGCATTGGTGAATGTAATCTTTTGAGGCCGACCCAGATATGTTCTGGTTGGTATAAATATGATGTTATATAATCATTTGAAGGGGCAGAGGATGTAGAACTTAGAAAAATGATTAAGATTCACATATTATGCTCTAGTTGATCTTTAGAGTCTCGCTTGGATTGTTTTTGGCTTGAAGCCTCCATGTAACCGGTTAACTACAAGATGTTCTTTGATGATAATTTGATGATCATTGGATGATTGCCGAAAGTTCTATGACTTGAATATGATTTGTTTATATGAATTTGTTATGTTTTCTTACTTCTTTTATCATGTCTCTCTTGTTGCATAAGTGAGTTGACTCTTTTGAGGGTTTTCACTGGTTATGGCTGCATCAAACATAGTGCACCTTGGAGTGCTGGCCAAAGAGGCAAGGGCATCTCTCCTCCGTACTAGTGTGGCAATCCTCTGGGGCTCAAATTCTTCATTCTCCTCCTCGCTATAAAAAACCACCTCAATGTAGTGCATCTTTCTCTTACCAAATCATCGATGACTATGTTTCCATGAGTCCTTGCATGTGAAACAAATATTTTTCCTACTGAGCTCTTGCTTCATAGCTTCGTCTAATGATGGCTTCTTCAGGTATGATTTACTATCCTTCTCCTTCGGTGCAAGGGGTTGTTTGGCTTGTGTGTGACTCTTGGAAGAGGATGAGGTAGCCATGTCACATGCCTTCTTAATTTCTTCAATGAGTGTGCTAGGGTTGAACCCTTTGACCCAAGCCTTTAGGGGTTCCATCAATCCATCGATGAAAAACATGACCAGTCTCCTCTTGGAGATGTCTATTAGCCTCTCCATGAAATTGGCATATGAAATGACTCGATCATGGCCAAGAGTGACCTTTCCATGGTGCTAGCATTCATGAGAGAATCCCTCCAAGTGAAGTGCTACAAATTTGATTGCCTCATCTTTGATCATCGAGTTGAGCTAGAAGTAAGTATCTTCTTTTTGTAACCACAACCATGCTAATATTTTGTCAGACCCATCAAAAGTAGATAGGTTCAACTTCCTGATCTTCTACCAAATGTTATTATTATGATGGCCATGTTTTTAGAATATCTCATCCGCAAGTCCACATAATCCTTGAAGGATAGTTTTGCTCATAATTTGGCCTCAATCTAATCTTGCCTTAACTGATCTTGCATCTTCAATAATGTAGGCTCTTGTTCTCCATGTTGTTTAGTCCTTTGAGGAAATGTTGGCATCATTGAGCATGTGTAGGAATGTTGTCTATAGGACCTTTCATTCATATAATCATCATTGTGTCCATTGTGATTTCTATTTGTCCTTCCCTCTACCAAAAGCCAAAGTGTTTCACTAATTTATTGTTGTCCTTTTTCCAAAGTCTCACCGAGTTATTGTTGTCCTTGCACCAAGGTCTCACTGAGTTGTTGTTGACTTCATGTTAGCTCTTGTAGAAATGTCATCATTTTAGTGCTTGATTCCCCATCTTATCTACTAATTGGGATCTTGTCCGCATCCAACGTTACCCAGTAGGTTGGAAAGATCACCAGCTCTGATACCACTCTAATGTACCTAAAAACAAATACCAAATGGCAATATACTTGATAGTAGATACCCGACATAAAATACTTGTGTAGTGTCCCTCCCTAATTTATCTTTTTCAATGTGCTTCGATCGACTATTTTGTCATAGCATAGATTATTTTGTGATGCTTGGATTAGATTATTATGGATTTATATGCAATCTAGATGCTTAATTGTAGATATTTGACATATTATATTGCATTTGACATTATTATATCATGTGGATGTGATATAATTATAAGTCACTGAGAGGTGGGGTTAAATTAGTGATAGCAAAAACAATACCACTTTAAACATAGATCGGTAAAAAAAATTAACTAGTTTACTTAAAACTATGCATGCAATACAAAGTGATATAAAAGAATCCACAACAAGTAAAAAATCCACCATAACACAAGTGTTTATATGTGGAAAACTCAATTTGGAAAAACCACAGTGAGATGGGACTCACAAGTTAACTATCTGCAGAAATAGGTAACTGATCGGTTAAGGTCTATAAAGTGCTTTGCTAGGATTAAAACCTATTAAAGATCCCAAAGCCCTGTTAGGAGCTATACCCGAATAAAGGTAGTACCTTCTTACGAGTAACCTCAGTGGAGGATTTTAAACCCAAACTAATGGATCACCTGGTTAGAGTATTTGTACAAAGAACCTTGTTAGGGCTTACCCAGTTAGCAGATTTAACTGTTGTAGTGATAAGAAAACAATAGGTGCTATGATCTATAAATAGCACATCTTTCTTGAATATATCATCTTCTGCTCACTCAATACTGCATCACCAACATACTCTACAACTCCTTCAATAAATCACATCAACTCATCACTTGTATCTCACATCATTAAAATAGTTCATTATAATATCATTTTATAGACATTAGATTTCATGTCGGCTGAAGAACATCATCACAATTTCTTAGCTTTAGTGTATCTGAACAATCTTACATAACACATCATAGATTACCACCAAATCTGTTAGTTAAAGATAACTCATCACAACCATTGATAATTCATCATACACTCAGTGAGACTGGTTGGAACACCGATACCGATTGAGTGTTAACCGCTTCCAGCTCATAGACCGATTGTCCTCCGTTTTCCTCTTTGTTGATCTTTGCAGTATCTCCAAACCAGTGTCAATGAAAATGACCAAATCCAATTGTCATTCCTGCATATACCGGTTGTCTACATATACCGGTTGGACCTCTCTATACAAATGATATCGGTTTGCAATACTAATACTTAGGAGTAGTACCAATTTATCTTAACTAAGATGATTATAACAATGTGAACATATGTGTGTGTATATGTGCCATCAATGACAACACATAAAGTCATCCAATACAAAAATCATCATCAAGCCAATAATCTCCCCCTTTGGCATTGATGGCAACACTTAGAAAATTTTACAATTTTACAACTAAGTGTGCTTACAAACATTCTACATACATATTTGTACTCCCCCTTAATAGTACATACAAAAATTTCACAACACATACATATTTCTACTCCCCCTTTGACAACAATGCCAAATCGAAAAGTAAAATACATATATTATATCAAAATTTGCATCAAAAACTACATATAAATAAATCTAAGAGTTTTTCATGGAATGTTCACTGCAATTTTTAAGAAAATGTCACTGAAAGTAATCTTCATCTATGTAAAATCATTATCCCATGTTTCCAATAATGTTTTAGTGATCTCTGTAGCTATCATAACTTGTGTTGTGAATTCTTCCATTGCATCCACTATGTTCATCTCTAGGGTCACCAAAACCACTTCTAAATCCTTCTATGCCCTTTGTAAGATGCCCACTTTTGGTCTCAACTAGTTCTTTAGTTCTTTCAAGGATCAGAGTCACGTAGCCTGTTCATAATCATAAACATCTAACCGATGTTGCAAAGCATCAAGGGATTTGCCCAAATCTAATGCTAAATCATGTAAAGGTATGTAAGCATTACATATCCTCTCCAGTTCTTTTTTTGTCTCTTCTCACCTCATCTTCAAATCAGAATAGAAAAATAAAATGTTAGATGTATAGGCCAAAATATTTCCTCCAGTTTCAATAGCAGTTCACAAAAGATCTTTATTCAAAGATAAGGCAATCTTGTGTTTATCAATGTCTGACATTAGTTTCTCTCCCCTCTTCTTTCTGTAATTATTTTTAGCTAAGGTATGTGCTACTTCGTCAAGAGATTTTAGTTGGTCAGTAGCATCAGCAACCAACTGTCAAAGCTTGTCAATAGTGGTAGACAAATTGCCAATGTCAGTCTCTGGTAGGCAACTTGACAGAATGTCAACAATAGTTTGTATCTACATCTAGAGGTCCTTTAATTCTTATTGAGTCATCCTCATCATCTATTTGCTGCTTGACCTTTTCTTTTTCCTTTTCATATTTTTCCTCTGCTATCTTCTCCTCTGTTTTCTCTTTCTCTTCATCTTTTTTCTTTTCAGTCTCCTTTTCTTCAACCTCGTTCTCTAGTTTCTCTTTCTCTTCCTCTATTTGTTTCTCTTGTATAGCTATAGTAACTGGTGGTAGTTAATTTTCAACATGGTGTTCTTTTTATGGTGGTGGTTGAATATCCACACTTGGTTCATTGATCGGTGCTTCAATTGCTTCCTGTGTATCAGTAATGTTCGGTTGCTATACAATTTCCTTAACTGGTTCAATGACATTACTAGTTGTATCAATAGTGTCCTAGATTTATTCAGTATCATCTACAAATAAAATAATCGGTGGATAAGTTGTGTCATTCTTATTCTTAATCAGATAGACAACATCTGGTGTAATAATCTCTTCAGCATCTAGCTCCGGTGGAGCTCCAGTCTTTGTTTGGTCAGGTTTATTTTTATGATACTTCAATTGCTCATTCTTCCATTGAATGTCTTTATCTATCCAATGAGTATCATCTTCAAAAGGTTGAACCTTTCCAACAAATTAATTCAATCTTCTTGTCTTAGAATGAAACTGTCCTTTGAACTTATCAAGCAATGCTAATAATTCATCTCTAGATAACTCGGGGAATTATTGAATGAAAACTCTATCAATATTTTCTTGATCCTATTCTACAACCATTTTCCATTTATTTGCAAGAATAGAATACAAAGAATCAAAAATGTCCTTCTCAATATCTTGAGGCAACTGATTGTATTGACATAGATGGTTGATTACCTCTTGAACAATTTGTTGTTTCTGACCATCATCAAATGAATCAAAATACTCTTTCACATTATCAAACCGTTTCTCCCCTAATTTTTTTAATGTCCTCTCAAAATCAGTCATTGGTTTGTATGATGTAACATTAATAGGAGTACTTTCCTTTGAAATTTCTCCTACTGGTTTGGATTTCTTACCAGTCAATTTCACCTTCTTTGGTTCCTCTTCAGTGTCAGTATCCTCAGATACTTCTTGAAGATTGAGATGTCTACCTCTCTTCTTTGTTGCAGTCTACTTATTTGCATATACTTTGGGTACCGGTTCCTTTTTGACTTGAATATTTCTTGTCACCCTTGTATCGGTGGTCACTAAAGCTACTTGCTCAACTTTCTTCTTTTTCTCTTTGGCACTATTGGGTTGAGTAGGTGCATTCCTTTCCTAGTAAGTTCCCAGTTTTTTCTTCTTCTTATCCTTAGGAGATGCCAAAAAACTATTGGCACAACCAATAAATAAGTCATAGTTGACTTCATAACTCATTTCTTCCATCTCTTCCTCCCTGGGTTCAATGGCCTCCAGAAGGCAGAAATCAATGGTTACAGTGAAACAAATGCCTTTTCAAAGTGTTTCACCACTTCATCAGGTAGACTTAACCTTATGCTCATCTTCTTTTGAAACTCATTGAAATATATGTTCATGGCAACAGGAAATGTGTTCTTCACAGCCTTAATGCTATTTTTGATTTGATTTGTAACCGATATGTCCTTAGACCATTCAACATCACCAATTCCTGGTAGGAAATTCTAAAAATAGAAGAATAGACCAATCGACCATTGACCATATTTGAATTTTTGACTATTGTCATTCTTAATTCATTTTAAGGTCAGCATCAATTGTCTTCTCATTGCCTCACACAAGTCATAATCTGCATTCTCTATAATCATCATGTAGGCGGCATGCACAATAGTCGATGGTACACTATTCATCCTACTAGAGTGGAATATCCGATAACCAATGACCATAGTTGCAAATCTAACCGCTAGATCTGCAATGTTGTTGATCGATATAGCATGACCATCAACGATGGTTAAAGTCAGTGCAATCATAGTCTCTTTTGAAATTGTCCTTAGTTTTGTTACTTTACCGATTTTCCAGAAACTAGTCACTGCATGAATTTCTTCCTTTGTGATTATGTGCGACCTATCAAGATACATATTCTCTCCATGTGCACGACTAAGGATAATCCTAACATGCTCTTCCTCAAAATCTTCAAGAAAATATGCCACATTATGAAAACCCTTTTCATAAACCCTAATGTATTCGGGTTTGATTTTCCCATTCTTATCACACAAAGGTTTGAGTTGTGAATAAATTGATAGTGATCCTAGATCCTCAATTTTATAGTCTATATAGTTGGATAAATCACCTTTCATCATCACACCATCAGGAACTTAAGACAATGCATTATATGATTCTATTTTATCTTATTCCATAGACACCATAGATTGAATAGTAATCATAAGTCTCTTTGCTAGTATAGACGATGCCATTCTGGATAATCTTGATTTGAGAGATTAAAAAAGAATACCTTATTATCTTCATGCTGGCAAGGTTTCCGATTGATCTCTCGAATGCACACCCATTTTGCCTTTTCTTATCTTCGAATCTGATTCAACTTTTGAACTGCAGCACAAATCCATTCACAATCAACTAACAATTCTTTGTTTCGATCTACAGGTGCTCAAAAACTCTTCTTCAAATGCAATTAGGGTAAACGTAACTTAGTAAAACTTTATTTTATAAACTTACCCACTGTATTAATTGCACAACTGATAGGGTAACAAACTCACCTATACCAATAGGTATACAACTGGTTGGTAATCCTTAGAAAACCGATAGATAAGAATATCAAGAATTCTCATAATACAACTTGAAATGAAAAAATATCTTACCATATATTCTTCAAGGGGTCCGAACGTAGGTTTACCACTATGCTCCCCTTAGGCTTGATGAAAAGCTCAGTTCTCAAGTGCAGGATTCTCCACACTAAGTGAAGGGTTAGATTCTTCTAGAGGCTTGTTCTCACTTTTCTTCTTTTAGATTTTGTTCATCTCCACTCTAGTTTCTTCAACATCAACCTTTTGCTTACCTTTTTGATCTTCATAGTGGTTAATCGGTTTGTTCTTCTTAGTTCTACAAAACTTAGCCATGTGTCCTAGTTTTTGACAATGATAGATGGCCATCCTAGATGCTCTCCAAGGTCCTGCATTACCTCTTCCAGTTCTCCTTCTGTAGTTCATAGCCACATGTCCATAATTATTGCAAATTGTACAAATCAAATTTATTACCTTTTCCATCTCATATGGACTGAACCAGTTGACAAAGGCTTTTTTCTAGTTCATGTTTCTTCGGTTGTCATAGGTCCTTCTCCAATCATTGATAGGTCTTGGATTCATGTGAGGTGTTGAATTGTTCACTCCATATTTGCATTCAACTAATCTATGTCCATAAATGTTGCATATGTAACAATGACCTTCAAATCTTCTAGACACATATCTAGCATTAGCATTATAGCTTGTGTTCACATTAGGTCTTCTTCTACACAAATTAGTAGTACATCTAGGTTTGTGACAGATAAAGCAAATAGGTTTGAAAACTTTCTTACCAATAGGCTTCTTAGCCTTAGGAGAAGTTTTATCTTTGTGTACGTTGCTCTTGGTACAGAATGATTCTCCTTTCTCAGATGTGTTGAATCTGAGTCCAGATGTGTCACCTTTCATCCTCTGAGATTGGATCTACTCATCCAGCATAGAAGAACTCTTATTAAATTTTTCAAGCTTCCTATTAGCCTCAATAATCTCTTTGGTAAGATATTCATTGTGCTTTGTTTGAGTCTCTCTTAGAGAAATTGCCATTTAAAGATCTAACTATAAAGATTATTTCTCTTCCTTCTCCTCATGCCAACGTTCATGGAAAGATGCATTTTCCTGCTTGATCTTAGCAATCTCATGATCTCTCTCTTTGATTAGGTCTTCAGCTGCCCTCCTTGCTTCAAGTTCCCTCCTCAGATTTAGCTTTTCACCATTCAGTTTTACCACTTCTTCAACCAGTGCATCAATGTTGGCCTCATCGAAAGAACTATTGTCAGTGATATCCAATAGTTCCTCAATCAGTCACTCCTTATAACTTGTGAAGATTTAAATCTGCCCCTTAGGGTTTCAAGCTCTTCCTTGGTTGCATCTAGCACTCTAGCCATCTCTATATAACTCATATCTCCCATACTGGCTTTAGGGTTTCCTTCCAAGTGATTAATCCTTAAGGAATTTAGGCTCTGATACCAATTTATAGACTTAGAAAGCATTGAGAGAGGGGGTGAATCAGTGATAGCAAAAACAATACCACTTTAAAGACAGACCGGTAAGAACAATACACCAGTTTACTTAAAACTATGCATGCAACCCAAAGTGATATAAAAGCATCCACAACAAGTAAAACATCCACCATAACACAAGTGTTTATATGTGGAAAACCCCACTAGGAAAAACCACGGTGAGATGGGAATCACAAGTTAACTATCTGCAGAAATAGGTAATTGACCGATTAAGGTCTACAAAGTGCTCTGCTAGGAGTGTATCCTATTAAAGATCCCAAAGCCCTTTTAGGAGCTATACTTGATTAAAGGTAGCACCTTGTTAGGAGTAACCTCAGTAGAGGATTTCAAACCCAAACTAATGGATCACCTAGTTAGAGGATTTGTACAAAGAAGCTTGTGAGAGCTTACTCGGTTAGGAGATTTAACTATTGTAGTGATAAGAAAACAACAGGTGGTATGATCTATAAATAGCACATATTGCTTGTATAGATCCTCTTCTCCTCACTCAATACTGCATCACTGACATACTCTGCAACTCCTTCAATAAATCACATCAACTCATCACTTGTATCTCACATCATAAAACTAGTTCATCACAATGTCATTTTATAGACATTAGATTTCATGTTGGCTCAAGAACCTCATCGCACTTTCCTAGGTTTAGTGTATCTTGATAATCTTACATAACACATCACACATTACTGCCAAATCCATCGATTAGAGATAACTCATCACGACGAGTGATAACTCATCACACACTTAGTGAGACCTATTGGAACATGGATAATGGTTGAGTGTTAACCACTTCCAACTCATAGACTGATTATCCTCCATTTGCCTCTTTATTGATCTCCAAAGTCTCTCCAAACTGGTGTCAGTGAAAATGACAAAAAACAATTGTCATTCATGCATATCCTGGTTGTTTACATATACCAGTTGGACCTATCTATACAAATGATACTAGTTTGCAATACTAAGACTTAGGAGTACTACCCGTTTGTCTTAACTAAGATGACTATGACAATGTGAACATATGTGTGTATATGTGTCATCAATGACAACACATAAAGTCATCCAATATAAAAATCATGATCAAGCCAACAAGATGATGACTTTATGAATTGTTATATGGGTTATTATGATGTTATGTGCTCATTTGATAACTTATATCTATCTCTTTTTATTTGTTGTTAATACTCTCTTATGATGGTCTGAGGATATTTTATGATGTACTAACCCTAATTCTTGAAGTGTGATCGATTATGATATTGCTTGATTGTTTGTGAGTGTCTTCTATTATCTTTGTGATAGGGATGATGTCACATCACTCATTACGAGCAAGATGTGTCGTTATGATTCTCTATCACTTGCCTGTATTATATATGGTATATGTTGTATCGTGGCTTTGTGGATGCATGATTTGAAGGTACCAGACATAGAATCTACCTAGATTCACAGGTCTGAGTCTGTCTTATCCCAATGGCAAGTTGATCGAAGATGACACAAAATCCCATTCTACACTCTAGGTGTAAGATTGATTACCCTTGTTAGTCTTGCATGAGTTGTTGTTTAGTGTTGAGTGATCTCTTGGATGTGTTTTTGATGTAATGCTTGGAGTGTTATGTTATTCATTGATTTAGTTATTAATTGATTAAATGATTTTATATCATTGGATATTTATTATTTATTGTCTTTAAGAATTATTAATATTGTTATATAGCCTTTGATTATTTATTTATGGCTTTAATTTATTTATAGCCCTTGGTTTATTATATTTATTTATTAGGATTTGTATAGATTGTACCCATGAGTATTATTATTATTTATCTTTTTAAAATTTTGGGATAATTAATATATTCTTTCTACTTACCCTCTTATTCTATTGGTTGAATTATTGGGTAAGTTAATTCAATAATATCTTATTTATTTCTGCCTTGGGTTTTGTTATGGGTTGGTAAGAAATATTATTTTTGTTGTTATTTTGATTTGCTGACATATTGTATGGTTTTGGCCTAGTTTTCTATTTATTTTCTTTACTATGATATTCTGGGGGTTGGCTTGGGAAGTGTTTTTCTGTGATTTTGGATTTGGATTGTTTGGAGGAATTTGGATTGTGGCCTGTTGGAACTTCTTTAGCAAATCCATCCTTTCATTTTCAAATTTTCACCAGGTCGAAAGATTTCTTGCTCTTGCATTTTCTATTTTAAAAAGATTGTCTTTTCTACGTATTCTTGGGAGTTTTGGGAAAAATATTTCATATAGGTTTGTATAGTTTAAATTTTATTTTTTATCATATATAATATATTTCATAGTTTCAACTATATGGATTGGGGAAAATATTATGTATTGTAGTTGTGCACAAATGGGAGTAGCCAACTCTACAAACATTGTCTATGCATTCTTGGCTTCCTGTGTGTTATGCTTTGGATAGGATTTGAGATTTGGTTTCTGTTACATCCTTGTTGTTGTTGGAGGAGTCGGGAAATTATTTATTCTATTTAGTTTTATGTGTTTTGGCTCAATGTCGTGTCCACCATTTCTGAGAAATCTTTTATTATGGTTTATGGTTCAGTGTTTTATTTATATCATTTGTTTGCTATGATCTATGCATCTCTATTGAACCTTTATTTATAAATTTTTTATACTTGAATCATTTTATTTTATTTTGCTAAGTTTCATGGTTCTGTCTGAGTTTTCTGAGAAAATGCGCTAAAAGGACATATGCGCTATTTCGTTAAGTATATGCATTGTTTTACCTATCAAATGCATTGTTTTTTTTCTCATATCTAGTGCAGTGTGATTCAAATGTACTGAAACATTATGAATGTGTCATAGGATTTGATCAATTTTCCATAGATTAGGATATATGTGTTGCAGGACTCAATAGATGTGTTTTTCAATTAGGTATATGCACTAACCCGCTAAACAAATGTGCAAATCTGGTTATTTTAATCTTCTGAGTTAGTTTACCAAATCTTTCAGTATTCTATTTGGATTTATCAGTTCTCTATTTGTCTTGGGTTACTATCCATAATCGTGTTATATTTTCTGAGTACTCTTGGATGTCCGAAGTAATATTTTGATGTGTTATTTAATCATTTGTATCATTATAGGATGAGTATTACCTTGCTATGTTGATGGTTCTTTTATCTCTGATATTGTGTGATCTATGAGATCTATGTGAATTATGTTATTGGCTCAATGTGTATTTATGATGTTTGATCTTGGATAGTTAGGTTGTATTTTGTGGGACATCTTACTTGATTGTTTATGTTGTTAAGGCCTACATGCATGATTAGGGGGAGGGTTTCCATGAGTCTACCAAAGTCATGAGGAATGGACTACTAAGATTCTTGTGTAATAGAGCTGGCATCTAGACCATTTGGATAGCTCATTGGAGGTTTTCCATTGTAATTGATAAGTGATAATATAATAATTAATATTAGGTGGGTTGGGTAGAGTAACTCATCTAAGAAAGATAATAAATGTGTTTTGCAATACCCATCTCATGGATCAGAGACCGGAGTGAGGTGGTAGATCTGGTTACCGAGTAAACCATACTACCTTGATTTCCTCAAAGGTTGAGGCAGTTCCGCATGTGTATCCTATGTGGTAGCATGTGATGACATTCTTTTCCTACATGTTGGTCCTAGTTCCTTATGTCTTGTTCTTGAGTCACCTCTGGAGGTTTCTTAGTTATTTGATATGTTTTTCTTGGTTTGTGGTAGAGTTGTTTCCTCTTTGGTTGATAGGTGTCAGCTTAGATCTAGAGTGTGTGTGGGATGTTGTGTCATCTTCTAGCACAATGGTGGATCCTTTAGTTCCACATGGTCGAGTGGTTGGTGCCTTTCTTTCATTGGGATTCTTTTCTTGGATGAATTCCATGGATGTGGATCTCTTATCTCTTTAGTTCATATATGGATATTCATAGAAGATTATTGTATGTGATTCATTTGACATGTATATGTAAATGCATTTGAGAGCTATGATGATTGTTGTAAAAGACACTGTATTCATGTATCTAGTAGATGTTATTAGGGAGAGCAATGATGTATCATGTGTATCTTGAGAATGATTAATAATGAGGACAGTGGATATTGAATCTATGGATGTGTACTTGGTGCTATGATTGTGATGATGTAATTAGTTCATATTGCTATGGTTTAATAATGTGGTAATTGTTATTGAATTGTATTTAATGTTAAAAGAAATTAATGGATGAGATTAGGAACATTTTTTATTGGTGCTTCAAATGAACCTAATGGGGGTCAGTTGGTAGTTGCATCATTGAAGATTGCATTTAGGATAGATAGATTAGAAATGATCTTGCACATGTGAATGTAGGGAATAGTTGATAATATAAGTAGTGTGTACTGGATTGGTTGTAATTATGAAGTTGTTTCCTATATTTACTAGTATAAGTAATGACGTTGATTTACCCTATGGAAGTTAGATGTTATTGATGTAGTTGTATTGCATTTATGCCTGCGTATCATGATTGATGATTATATTCATGATGAGTAGTTAAATGTATATGTAGCATTAGTTTATATGATGTTTAAAAATAATAATTGTCATCTCTATTTTGCATGTTAGTTAGTGTATTTCTCTAGGGTATTTTGGTGGGCGTTATAACCTGACAACAATATACCCGATGCCAATGTACTTGATGGTAGATACCCGATGGTAATGTACCCGACAATAAATACCCAATAGCAATGCACTCGATGGTAGATACCCGATGATAAATACCTGATAGCAATGTACTCGATACTAATGTACCTGACGTTGGATACACAATGGCAAATACCCAATGCCAATGTACTCGATGACAAAGTACCTGATGATAGATACCTAACGACAAATGCTTGAGGGTAAATACCCGATGGCAAACAATTGAGAATTGTATTCAATCTACCCAGAAATATGAAAGACCAGTATTATAATCCAAGCTAGCATAGTAGATCGTAGAACAAGGCATATGAAAACTATAGAAACAGATTGTTAACAATTGAAGACTTGTATTCCCAGATTATATCTATATACAAAAATTTGTCTTTGCAAGATGATGTCACAAGTTTGAAGCACAAAGTGAAATATCAAAATGATATTTCCAATGGTAGACTAGGGTGAGGAATGACTCCCACTAAAACTATGAGTGCTAGAATGGGGAGGATCTTGCACCTTTGAAACAACAACCGGAACACCCATTTCCAATAGGAATTAAAAATACACAAGAAAACATAAACATCCACTATCCTTCCTAGAAGCCCACCATGGCCTTATAAAGAGCTCCATGAATTTTAATATATTTATTATTTAATATATAATATTAAAGTTAATTAAATATTATATCTATAATTAATATTTATTTATTTTTGCATAAATTTAATTGTCAATTTAAAATATATATATATTAATATATTAGATATTTCTTGTAAAATTATAACTTATATGAATTAGGATAAATATCAAGATATTTATTTTAAAATAATAATATTCTTCTCTTTAATTATATGACCAAATTTTTATTATGTTAAAATTTTGAAAGTTATCAAAATTTCATCTAATAAAATTCTTGTACTTATTGTTAAATATTAAACCAAATAAATAAGTGCCATTATGGCCACTATTGAAGTTCAGGCCTGGTAAGGGGACTTCTAGGGTTGATCCTACTTTGCTACAAAGAAAGAAGGTGATATGGGAAAGACCTAGTGAAGGTTGGGTGAAAAAAAAGTTTTGACGTTGCCTCTAAAGGTAATCTTGGAGTTTTGGGGGTAGGTGTTGTTGCAAGAAACTAATATGGAGTAATCTAAGCTATTAGAGTACCAAGACTAAATGCACTTACCATTCTTGGATGGGTTACATTGCCTATGAGATTATGATGAAATCTTCATTATGCTAACCCCACTTTATGATTATATTGGATGAGATGATGCTATGGTGTTTGTGAATTTCTTACTACTGTATGTGTGATAGGGACAATGTCATACCACCCATTATGAGCATGAGATGACATTGGGATTCTTTATCACTTGTTTGATAATTTATAATTTATTATTGTATATGTAGTATCATGGTTATTGGTAGTTGCAGGATTATAGGCACTAGACATCAACTTCACCTGATCTAAAAATTCTTTGTGTGTCTTTATCCCAATCGCAAGTTGTTGGAGATTGCATGAGATCCCTCTATACACTATAGGCTTTAGTTGTCATCCTTGTCAGTTGAGTATCTTGGTGTGAGTTATGGTGTTAGTATATTGAGTTGTGGTCATCTTGTGGTGTTGTGACTATTTGATTATTTAATTAATTAATAATTTCCTTGGATTTCATATCAATCTTCACCTATGAACTTGTTATAAAATTGAAACATAAATATTTTCTTGTGCCAATTTGAATTAAAAACTATGAAGAATGCGATGCAGATGAAACTAAGAACTCTTCTTCTTGTGTCATTGATAACATTTATGGTACATGTCTCGGCCAAATGTGAGGTTTCATTTGCACAAAAGTCCTCTGAAATGGTAGAGAAGTGGGTGCATGTTCAACTTAGCCATGTGCCACAATACCCATCAGAAGCTATTTTATTAGACTTGAATAAGGCACATCTCAATCTATATCATAATGTTCAAGATGATTCTTTACAGTCTCTATAAAATGACAACCACTAAAATCCATACTCATTCCTCTTCTTTTCTATTCTATTATTAAATAGAAAAAATAAAACTAGATCATCTCCTAATGTGCCCTTCATTCACTATTTTGTTTCCATTCATTCGACATATATAATTGATTAAATTGTAAATAAAACATGGTCCAATCAAATTCAAAATAAAAGATGGTGCAATTTTAGTTATCATCTTGAAAGAAAAAATAAATCTATTTTACCTAAAATTCTCACTAATAATAAAATATTTAAATGCAAAGAGTTAGAGAAGATAAAGAGATTTTCTTTTAGTAGGAATATCAATGAGATTTTTTTTTAACAGAAGCAACAATATAGAATCACCCCAAGAGAAATCTCAACAATCAAAACAAATGTAGAAGAAGAAAAGAATGAATACATAAAGCCCAAATCAATGATAAAGATAGATAGAGATATAGAGAAAAGGGGAGAGGGAGAGAAAAATTATGAGATTTAAACAAATAGAGAGAAGTAGATATAGAGATATAGAGGGGGAA
Organism: Cryptomeria japonica; assembly: GCF_030272615.1. Lineage (NCBI taxonomy): Eukaryota > Viridiplantae > Streptophyta > Pinopsida > Cupressales > Cupressaceae > Cryptomeria > Cryptomeria japonica. The sequence goes on along the minus strand of NW_026729010.1, from coordinate 91,396 downwards.
ATAGACAAAGGGAGGGATAGAGATATATGTGAAGTGAATGGGAGAGTATTAGACATAGATAAGGGATAGGAGGGACCGAGCGAGGGAGAGATAGAGAGATGTAGCAAATATAATAGACTAAAGGGGAAAGAATCAAATTATACACCATTTGTATATAAGCCACTTGCATGCTAAATAAATTCTCCTTGTTTAAGCTTTATTTTCTTACATCATATGATTTAGTATAATATTAGATATCTTTAAATACCAAGACATGACAATATGTTACAAATTTTTTTACCAAAGTGGTTGGTAATAATTACTGATATAATTTGAGGGGGAAGAGAAAGTGAGAGGGAGACATAAAAAAACTCTATGTACTAAAAATCAATTCTATGTACTAAAGATAACAATTTTTTTTAACTCAAGTGTGACCCGAACAATACGTGTAGTACTTGAACCATAAATTTGAGTGCATCAAAAAAATGTCATTCCTGGCTTTTTGCAAGTGCAAGTCAAATAAAAAATATAGTAAGATATGCTAGATTTTATTAATATTATTTCATCTCTCTAACTCATATACACACACTCTCTATTTCTCCCTCCCTATCTCTATCTCTATCTCTCTCCCTCTCTCTTTTAACCTTCCTCTATTACTTGTGTCTATCAACTTATTTCTCTCACTCTTTCCTCTCCATATGTATCTCAAATATATATCTCTCCCATTGCTATTAATATATCATTATCTCCATCTCTCTTTCTCTCCCTCTTATTCACCACATCGATCTTGTATGATATATCTATCTCTCTATTTCTCTCTATCTTCCTTTTAATCCTCTCTATCTCTCTCCCTATCTGATACATGAGCATCCCCGGTCTATGAGAAATCTTGCATCAGCCAAAAATATTTCCTTAGTTTTGTTCTTGTTAAGTTCATGTAGCAGTTTCTGTGTTTCATTTAGTGTATTGTGGTAGCTATTTGTCTTTCATCATGGATCAGATTTTCAGGTTCTAGGTGTGTTATTGTGCATTATTCCAAACTTCTAGCTCATTTGGGTTCTTTTATGGTGATTTTTTGCTTCCGGAGTAACTGATTCTAGGTTCTAGAGTAGTTTTGAGCTTATCGTCTAAGTTGTAGATTTCTTCTTTTTCTGAGTAATTTCTTGGATTGTGGATAAGTTTGGTGCCACACTCAATATTCTTAGGCCCTTGGTCGACCTTCCTTTGTGGTCCACACTTTTAGATTGTTCTTTCTGGATGGTATCTTCATGTTTTTTGGCTGACCTATCTTACACATTTCATTTTCCTTCTTTGGTTAATGTAATCTTTTATGGCTGACCCAGGTGTGTTCCGGAGGATATATATATATATATATATATATATATAATTTTATATAGTTATTAGAGGACATAAATTAGATGAAGTTCTAGATTCAATATTCGAGATCCAGATAACTCTGAGAGTTCTAGATGGATTGAAATCTGGTGTGTTAGCTTGTGTATAACCAGTGAGTGTACCAGATGTTCTATGCTAAATATATGATGAAGCAGATATCTAATTCTATCATATTTATATGTGTTTTTGTTGTTGATGTTGTGTTTCTCTTGCTGTATGATCTAGTCAGGTCTCTTTGAGGACCCACCAGACCATGGCTACATCAAGTGGTATCAGATCTGGTTGCAAACCTTGAGGCATTCCTTTGGGTGAAGAGATCATCGAGTGGAGGTAGGTTGTGAGTGTGAAGCAATTGAAACCTACAGTGAGATTGCCGAGTTGAGGAAGTTGCACCGAAGTAAAGGAGGAGATGTTGCCTAGAAGGATGAACCCTCAGAGGGTAGAGAAGATGATGGAGGATTTCAAGAATGAGATGAGGAACAAGATCCAAAACACATTGGTTGGTTTACAAAGGAATCTGGAGTTTGAGGATGAATATGAAGAAGCTGGAGAAGATCTTGAAGTGGAAGAGGCTGAAGGACCGGAAGTTGGAAGAGAGGAAATATTTTTGAGAGAAATGGCACAAGCAAGTAAAATACATAAAGTGGAGATTTTGAACTATTTTGAGATGTTGAATTTGGAGTATTTGATTGATTGGATTGAAGAGTTGGAGGACTACTTTGAATTTGAGGATATTAAGGACCCATAGAGGGTTAGGCTCGAACAAACTAAATTGAAAGGGCATGTTACCTTATGGTGCAAAGAGTTGTAGAGAAACATAGTTGAGAATGGTGAAATGAAGATCACCAAGTGGAGATAGATGGTTGCAAGATTCAAGGCTTAGTTCATTCTGAGAGACTATGCGTTAGAATTGTTCAAGAAGTTGCAGAAACTGAAGCAAAGAAACATGAGTGTGAAAGAGTATACTAAGGAATTCTACAAGGTGATGATTAGATCTATACATAGAGAGATGGATAGGGAGAAGGTGGTTTGATACATAAATGGACTTGCATTTAACATTCAGGATAAGATGAGTACGCTAAAGATTTCTATAGTTGAGGAGGCTTACCAATATGCTTTGAAAGCTAAGGAGAAAGTGAAAAGAAGACAACCAAATTACCCTAGAGAAAAAGAGAGATATAAGGAGAAGATGAGTGTCAGTTCAGAGAAGTAGAAAGTGGATGAAGTACAAAAACATAAGTTGAATAAAGAACTAGATCAGAAGACATAGAGAAAAGTCAATGGCAGTAGCAACACAAGATTTTTGGGCAGATGTTTCAAATGTGGAGAGACCAGACATAGAACTTATGAGTGCAATCAAGGGGTGGCAAGAAATTGTGTGACAAATGAGGATTAGGAAGCTACCGTCACTAAATCTAAAAATGCACTAGAGTAGGGAGAATCTCTTATGTTCAGGAGGAACTTGATGGAGCAGAGTAGTGAAGATACCAGATCTACTTAGAGGAGTCTTTTCCAGAGTGTATGCAAATAAAGTGGTAAGTCTTGTAAGGTTATTATGAACAATGGATGTACTGATAATTTTGTATCTGAGGAGATATTGGAGAAGCTTGGATTGCAGAGGCTTAAGAATCCTTGTCCTTAAAAGGTGAGTTGGTTACAAGATGATCAAAAGTTAGAAGTAAAGGAGCAGAGTTTAGTGCATTTAAATATTGGATCTTTTAGAGATGAGGTCTTATGTGATGTTGTGTCTATGAGTGCTTGTCATTTTTTGTTGGGTAGACCTTGGCAGTTTGATAGAAGATATATTTATGATTGTAGAAGAAACCTGATCACTATTGAGAAGGATGGGTAGAAGTTCACTTTGAATTCCTTGAGGGAGAAGGAGAAAGAAGTGAGAAATTTGAGTCTTGGGAAGAATTGCAGTAATGAGAAGCTGGTTACAGAGGCTACCTTGATTGGTGGCATGGATTTACAAAAGGATCTAGTAGATAAGTCTAATAGCCAGATGGAACCGAATGGCTATAAGGTTATGTTGGTAGACCGGATGATGTCTTATAGTAGAAATAAATTTGAGTTACAGAGTAAAGAGAAAAGTAGTAAGAAGAGATAGTGTACAGATAAGAAGCAAGAAAAGAAGAATAAAGAGAAACATAACTTGGAGAAAATGGATGGGGTTCCGAAAGAGGAAAGGAAGCGGTTCACAAACAAGGAAGATGTTTGGATCATAAATAAGCAAAGCGTTCTTATTTTGAATCCTTTTTGACATTCATGAGTTTCCACTCATGGAACATTTCTTTCTACCTGGGGTGTCTAATATAGGAGCATCCGTGCTTTATGAGAAATATTGCATCAATGAAAAAAAAATTCATTAGTTTTGTTCTTGTTCAGTTTGTTATCTCCTAGAAATTCACCCTCTACAAAGTTTGAAACTAAGCTTTCTGGAGAAACATGGGGTCACTTTGAAACTACTATTTTTTAAGCAAAAGGGAAACAAGATAACTAAAAATGCAAAATCCTACTTCTACAAACTAAAAGGAAGTACTATGTGAATCACAAAAATTCCTAATTTTATGATAATTAGAAAGCTGAAGCACTCTAAAAACTATACTAAAAACAATAAGATAATATAACTTATTCAAGACATGCACACACATAAATATTTCACAAGAAGGTCTGAATGAGATTACTCAGTAACTTAGACATAACTTGAAACCTGCACATGACACTTTTGCAAAAAAGGTATAAATATAGTGAGACAAAATTATAAGGAAGGGAAAAACTCTTCACTGATAACTCGATCAATCATAAAATACACAACTCTGCAAGAATAAGAAGAGATCAAACTATCACAAGTCTACAAGGTAGCTTTATCAATATCAAAATATATGAGTTCCAAAAATATGGCAATAAGAGAGGACAATGGACTATTAGAAGTCACTAAGGCTCCAAACTGCATAATTAGGAACTAACTCAAGAATGATTTACAAACATCAATATATCCTCCAATCTTCCTTCAAAAGATCCATAAGAATAGGAACTCCCAACAAACTAGGGTCAGATGCATTCAAAATGCCTCAAATCTAGGACCTATTTTCTTTCTACATGTGCTCCAAATGTGTGAAAAAGTCAAACATGACTTAATCAAACCATAAATTTCTCAAAAATGCAATAATAAGACCAAACTGCCTCATAAAGAGTCCTTATATACCCTCTATATGTTCTCAAACCAACTTAACCACCCTACATGCTCTCAAACTCTTTAAATGTCTCAAACCGCCCCCCCCCTTGACTCATAAAATAAATGCAAATAAGAAAATATTCAAATAAACATCCTTCATTAACTGCTTTAGTGAATATTTCTCCTATTACATTCTACAATAATTACAAGAATCAAAAAGAAAATAAGCGATTCAAAATCATTTAAACAATCCTAAAGATCCTTGTATTGAGGCAAAGAGTTTGAAGAAAGCATAAGACACAAGTCTTATCCCACGGTGGAAATGAACTACAAGGTTTTATTATAATAAAATATCCCACCAAAAAACATAAGGTTCGGCTTTTTCCCTTAGGGCAAAAAATAACCCTAAAACAAAATTCGATGAAAGAGATGAAACATCTCATTTCCATCAAAAATTCCTAAAGAAGCTTGAGGCTGAGAGGTTTTGACAACCTCCATGGCGGCCATGAGATCTGCAATGACTCTTCTTGCTGCTATGCGCTCCAGGTGAGTTCTCAGTCTTAACATGACTATTGTAGCATTTCTATTCTTCATGCAGGGCTCTATGAGTCACTGTTAATGTTTGTTTATTTGAACAATCTTACACCATTGATTATTCTTGCACTGATCTTTTAAAATCATGACTACTCTTTTATCTTTACTGTCATCTACGGCAGAGGTTAAAAAAAAGTGAATAGCTCTCTTTATTATACTGTCGAATTTGATTGTTTCTTTTAGCAAATTTGTATTTGATGATTTCATTGTGTTTGATCTTTGTTAGAAACCCTCTCATGGATGTCGTTGGTCAGTGAAAAAATTGTCATATTATCAGTTTAAAAATTTGGGGTTTCGTGTTTGTGTGTATCTTTGTCTTTTCTCCGGGTCTACACTTTGATCTTTCAAGGTTAATAAGTTGAATTGAACTTACATGAGGGTTATTTTGATTGAGGATAAAATATATTAACCTGAAGTTGTCTTCTCATCGTAAACTTCATCTTTGATACATTTGACTATGTGCTGATGTAGATAACGTTGCCCCAAACATTAAACTTTGTCGCTATGCATTATTGCTCTTAACCTTCAAACCCTCTTACACTGTCCTGAACAAGGCATTGCATCTCTTTACTGAAGGAAGCTAGGGTGTATTTTGTTTCTCTTAATCATTCATTGCTTAGAACAATTTTTCTAACTCATTGTTCTCATCTATGCAAGAAGCTAGAGGACATCTAGAAGCAAGAGTCGGGTCAAGAAACAAAGCCAAGCAACTAGGAGCAACAAAACACACCAACAGTACCACTCATTCAGGCAATGACCGGTTTCCTCATATGCATGCTTCCCTTCTTTTACATTTGCTCATTTATGCATATTTTATCTTTTAATTGACATCATATGAGAAAAGTTAGTCTCATGGCTTCTTGTGTGAGACACATGTATTTTCTTCCATTCAATAAAAATTACATTTTTCAGAAGATTATGAAATCTTTTATGTTTCATTTACATGCATGAATGCAATGATTTGTATCCATGTAATCTTGTAAAATTTTCTCATTTTTATGGCTTAATGTGGCATAAAATGTTTTAAAATGTACCATTTGCTTAAAAAACATAGTTGCTCTACCTGATTGAGCCTATCGGTAAAAATCTGGTGACACAGTTCATGTAGCAGTTTTTTGTGTTTCATTCAGTGTATTTTGATAAATGTTTATCTTTCATTGTGGATTATATTTTTAGGTTCTAGGAATGTTGTTCTGCATTATTCCATATTTCTAGTTCACATGGGTTCTTTTTCGGTGAGTTGTTCTTTCTAGAGCAACTATTTCTGGGTTCTGGAGCAATTTTGAGCTTATCGTCTAAGTTTGAGATTTCTTCTTTTCTGGAGAGACTTCTTGGATTAAAGATCAGTTCGACACTATACTTGATATTCCTAGGCCCTTGGCTAACCTTCCTTGTGGTCTGCACTTTTGGATTGTTCTTGGCGGATGGGCTCTTCATGTTTTGGGGCCAACCTATCTTACACATTTCATTTTCCTTGTTTGGTTAATGTAAGCTTTTGTGGTCGACCCAGATGTGTTCCGGAGGATATATGTAATTTTTTGTAGTCATTAGAGGACATCAATTAGATGAGGTTCTAAATTCAAGATTCAAGATCCGAATAACTCTAAGAGTTCCAAATGTATTGTAATCTGGCATGTTATCTTGCATGTAAAGTGTTGAGTACCTGATGTTCTATGCTCAATATATGACAAAGTAGATGTCTAATTCTATAATATTTCTATGTGTTGTTGCTTCCATTGTGTTACTCTGGCTGAATGATCTGGTCAGTTCTTTTTGAGGACCCACCGGACCATGGCTGCATCACTATCTATTTTTGTCTTTTTATATTAGTCCATCTTCCTCTCTATTTATTGATATGTCTCTCTTCTCTCTATCCCTTTTTATCAGTATATTTATATACCTCTATCTCTGCATCTCTGTATCTCTCTCCCTAATGACATGACATTCCACCCTCACCATAATTTCCCAAGGATACACACTATCCTTAAATTATTAGCATGAAATGAGTAATCAAAAGTTATTTTCTCTCTCTTTCTCTCTCTCTAAGAATTTAATTTATCTTTTAAGATGAATTTTATTTTATTATAAAAATAATTAAAAATTCAAATATAACTATTCTATAATAAATAAATTTTTAATAAGGTAACAAATATAAATTAAATTAACTCTAATATCCTTTAATTATTATTTCTATTTTCCTAAGAGATTGTGAGATGTAAAGAGAGAGGTAGATGGAAGGAGATCAAGAGATATCCAAACAAGGAGAACTAGAGATAAACAAGTCGAGATGAAGAGAGGGTAATCTTACATAGAAATTGTAAACCACTCCTATTTTTTAATACTAATTTATTTGGCAGGTCCCTTGCTATGAATTGAAGTTTAAAGTCGACATCTTTAGATGTGATTCCATATCAACATGGTTTTTGTTGAGATGTTGAAAAAGATAACATACCACATCAAAATTAATTTTTTTGAGATGTCAAAAAAGGCCCAAAGAGAAATTTAGGCAAGTAGTTGTGCCGTAATCACATTTTATTGTGCTAATATAACATCAAACAATTTGTTGCATTTTAGATCTAGCACAAACACTTGAACATGCAACCCAATAACCTACTTTCATTTGTCAACACCAACATGGACACAAGAGTAAGAACTACCTTGATCATTATTAGCAACAATTAACAAAAAAATGATATATTCAATTAACAGCCATGTCATTAAGAGAAGCAAGAGAAATAAAAAGAATAGTTAAAATGAAAGAAATTTAAGATGTTGTGTGCTCATATTTTAATTTTTATTTGTCAAATAACTTGAATGGTAGAGATGACAAGAAAAATAAGAGTGAAAGTAGTAAGTGGTCCTTTCCTCTGACTGGTTGGATCAAATCTAATTTTAATGGGGCGGAAACCCAGGGCTGAGGGGGTGTGGGGGAGTGATAATAAATGAGGCTGGATATTGCATTGTCGTGGTGGCACTCCCCATGGGATCATAGACTAACCACTTAGCCGAGGCCATGGCTATTTACCAAACCCTTTCCCTTGTTAAATTGATGGGATTTACTAAAGTCTAGCTCAAGGGAGATTCTAACAACATTGTTCAATGCCTAAAGTGTCTATCCTCCCCTTCATTGACCATAAAAAATATCATATCTCAAGCTAAGGAGATAATTAATTCTTTCAAGTTGTGTGTTGTATCTCACAATTATAGAGAAATCAACACTATTGCTGATTGGTTTGCCAACATGGCCATTCGTTTTGATCACATGATGAGCTAGAGAGGCGAGGTAGATCTTCCTCATGAGGCTCGTGCCTTCTGCGTTTATGATAGAGTGCATGGTTATGAGGGGGTGATAAGTAATAATGACAATCTACTTATCAATATGAAAAGCCATAATAAATCAAAAAGAGCGGTGCTCAAATATTGAGCTGGCTTTTAATGGGGACAAGACTCCACATGCTTTGTGGGTGCCCATTTCTATTTTGAAGACCTTCCTGCTCTATACTTTGATCTCTAGTTTTGCCCTGTTTTGCATTATGAAGGATAAGAATAATCTGTTTGTTGACGCCATGGGAGGTAATAGGAAAAGAATTGAGTTGCTCTCCTGTGATGAATGGAAAGATAAGCCGAAGGCATGGGCCGTTCTAGAAATGGCCAAGATGATAGAGTATATGGAGAGAATTGTAGGTAAAAACTGTACCGTTACCAGAATTTTCAAAAAGAATTGGAAATATGGAAAAATTACCATAGGAGGAAGAAAGGTTGAAATTAAAGAAGGGATGATCACGAAAGTCACTGGTATGCTAATGGGAGGCAGAAATTTTTATAGAGACAGTAAGCTCACCAAAGTTGCTATCAAGCGATTACCAAAGGAAGAGTCTAAGAAAACCAACTTGGTGAAATCCAGAAAAACCTACTACTCGCTAAAAGTGATAAAGAAGGTATGGAGATGGATTTTGTTTGTTGTCATGCAATATGTTGTCAACCCAATCCTTAGGATCGCAATAAAAGGATAGATGATGTTGAATAAGATTGGAAGACGGTGAAGGAAGGTGATACTCTGTCTCCCAATGGTATTGGTCTTAACGTGGAGACCCTGGATAATAGTAATACTGAGATGAACATTGATAGTAGAAAATCTCCTTTAACCATGTTGAATACCATGAAGAGTGGGATGATGGAGTTATACAAGGTTATTGATTGGGTCTATTCGGAGATGGATAGTTCGAAGAACAAATAGGAGGATTCATCTAGAAAAGTGGATACCTTAGAAGTTGTTGGAATAGGTAAGCTCAGTACCCTACCTAACTACCTGAATGAATTGACTAAAGCCATCAACGATGTAGAGGATATCACTAGAGCATATGGCTCTCAATTTAAGATTGTGGAGGATACATTCAATGATCTAGAGAAGCGGGTTCTCAGCCATGAGAACACCCTAAAGAAAATTGGAGAACAAAGCCAAAAGATTATGAAAGCCTCTATCGACAGCTTCAGTGTGATGATTAGCAAACTGGAACATATCCATTTGGAAAAGAACACTATTGATACTAGTGAGGATAAGGTTCTGACTCTTGAAGGGGGAACTACTGGTCATGGTAAAATAACTCGAGCTGGTACTAGGAAGATGACCCATCATACCAAGGAGTTGGAGGAACTAAAGAGTACTGCTGCCTCTATGGTCCATTTGGAGCAAGAAGAGGTGGAGCTTATCAAAAACCTTTCTTAGGGTCTGCTGCTCGTGGCTATCCCTTAGTTATCTTTGTGTTGTTCCTTTGCCTCTTTTGGCTTCTTGCTACCTTTTTGTCTTTGTCAGTTGTCTCTTTTTTGTGTTTTGCTCTATCTAGCTAGTCTTTAATGTCTTATCTTTTGATTATCTTTCTGTAAAAGGGTTTCGAGGCCCCTTCCAAACCTTCTTTTCACTTAATCGAAAACTTGAATGGTAGTGTATCTGGGTTCTTCATCAACTGAAAAAAAATGAATATCTATAATTTTGCCGATATGTTTGTGAAAAGTAGGGTAATCATAAGATATAGAAAAAAACAGAGCAACAACAACATGCGATGTAGTTAGAGTTTTTAAAAACTTGCACAATTTTTTAAAATTAAAGATCTAATTTGCAATTTTAATTTTTCTATAATAAATTTCAGCTTTAAACTAGTTTAGCCAAGAAAATTTAGCCACTTATCACAGTACATGTAGGGTTTTAATCCCATCGATGTTTATTTTAAAATTTTATGAGATAATTTTTTTCAAAGTTAAGCACTCTTCATATTTAACTAAACATGTATGGGATTTAGCTAATAATTTTTTTCTTAACATTCAAGAAGTACCTTTCTTTAATTTAGTTTTTTGTCAAGATAAAGGCAATAGGCTCGTGTGTTACATTCCACAAATTCAAGTTCAAGATCAACAATGAAATAATATTAATAGTTGTATTTTTTGTTTGACTTTCACTTGCACCAAGCCAGGAATGATGTGTTTATCACACACTCAAATTTATGGTTCAAGTACTATGATTATTGGTTGGCTTCTAATTAAGTTAGAAGATTTAGTCTTCTTCGTATAAAATTGATCTTTAAAAGCGAACATGGTGATAGTCAATTTTGCTACCTTACAAATATCTCTACTACTAATAGTAGTATTCTTTTTTCTTGTATATATTTGCTCAATCATAAGTTACTAGCAACTATGATTACATAAAGAACAAAAAATCTGTTTTGAATGGATGACATGGAGTAGCTACCACTTTTTCAAACTTTATAATTCCAATGAAAGGCCAGTAGCATAGGATATGATATATACTGATTTTACATGTGAGGAGAGAACTTGCATTGAAACATTAAAATCTTCCATTATGGATAAACTGTTATCTCAAAAACTAAAATAATGGGTGACATACTATAATAGTCAAATGGAAAGCCCTTTGAATCACTTTTTTTTCACTCTTGCATGACAATTGCCACATTTGAGGTGCCTTGTAGCATAGGAAATGATATATACTAGTTCTATATGTGAGAGATAGAAACTTCCATCATTGTATTCAAATTTGTCATTTTGGATAAAATTTTATCTGAAAAGAAAAAATAATGGGTAGCATACTATAATAGTCTGATTGAAAGTTCTTTCAATGGCCATTTTTCCCTTTTGGCATGACAATTTCTAGAATTACCAAACGCAAGATCATCAAGCAAAAGTTAAAAGAAGTCAAGGTTTGTTCCTTCGACCACTTACTTTAGCCAATTTCACTAAAACAAAAACTTATATCTTTGGATCTTTATACTTTTTGCATTTGAATCTATATTTTGTTAACTTACAGATCATTTAAGTAATTGTTCCTTTTTATTTAATTTTACTACTTTATAGAGACAATTATTCAATCGTCAATGCTTAAAAATTAGGCATTTAACACAACTGATATTTTATTTTCTTCCTCTTATTGGTTATATCACTTTTTGTTTCTTTACAAGCACAAATAATTTTCTTTTTTCCTTATACTTTTCTATTATTACTTACTTCAAATTTCATAGAGTTTGAAAATTTAACTTCTATAAGGAAATGAACATTAATATGTTAATTGCATAGATTGTTATAATAAGGAAAGCAAAGTAATTTGTCAACTATTTCTACAATATATATGTGTGCTTCTAAAAAATGATAAAATTTCATTCCAAAAACATTTTAAATTCAAATATGAAGAGTCAACTTTATCTACATTTTACCTTAGATTTTTTCCAATCTTCTTAAAACTAAACAAAATTTCCTTGGTGTACCCATTGCACAGTACAATGCAATGGCTAGTAGATAAGTGATTATCATAAGAAAAAACATGTCAATTGAATCAAGATTCAATGTATGCTAGATCATAAATAAACATTAAAAATCATATTAGTCTCATACATAGACTAATATATAGAAATCCAATCATACACAAGCTTACTATAATTATAATACATTGCAATAATATAAAATACTAAAGACAAAACTAAATAATAATTAAAAAATAATATTCTAGTGCCTAAAATGTTTCTAACATAAATCCAAAACATAAATTTATTAGATAGAATTTCGTAGCTTCTGGAAAGATCTTACTCGACAATATTTGGTGGCGTTTATTTGTTCTTTTCTTAAGACATAGCCAGTTAGTCTAACCTTCTAGGCTGTAAATTGTTTCGTCTCCACTACGCTACAGTAGTTTGAATGCCTAATTGAAGAAAAGTTTCCTACTGTATTCATTAAAGGTGGGGGTGTCTCTATAAATGAATAACAATATTGCCTTGGATTTCATATCGATCTTCACCTGCGAACTCGTTATTCAGTTGAAACATAATTTTTTTTGTGTCCATTTGACTTAATAAATATGGAGAATTCGATGCATACGAAACTGAGAACACTGCTTCTTGTGTTGTTGATAACGTTTACGGTGCATGTCTCGGCCAAATGCCAGGTTCCATGTGCACAGAAGTCCTCTGAAATGGCTGAGAAGTGGGCGCATGTGCAACTCGGCCAAGCGCCACAATACCCATCGGAAGCTGTTTTATCAGACCTCAATCTCTATCCTAATGTTCAAGCCGCTGCTTCAGAGTCTCTGCATAACGACAGCCACTGAAATCCATACTCGTTCCTCTTCTTTTCTATTTCGTTGTCAAATAGAATAAATAAAACCGGATCCTCTCCTAGTGTTCCCTTCATTCACTATTTCCTTTCCATTCATTCGATGCATGTAATTGATTGAATTGTGAATAAAACTTGGCGCACCTATTGCCCCAGAGACGTATTCTTGAAATCATTGTATTTTTTCTAATTTTTTTTAGGACAAGATTTTATTTATCATGTTGGAAGCAAAGATGAATCTATTTTACCTAAAATTATTATTAATAATATTTAAAGATTGAAATGCAGAGAGTTACAAAAGATAAAAGAGTTTTTCTTTTAGTAGGAATATCAATGAGAATGTATTTTACCACAAGCAGCAATATAGAATCACCCCAAGAGAAATATTAACAATCAAAATGTTAGCATTAATTCATTAGCGTTAATTAGTTTGCCAGTTATGCAACCACCCTTATGGTGTGTTTTACATCAGATGCTGTTCTATTTATTTGCCTTGTTCTGTTTCTCAAATCACTGCAATACAAACATTTCTTTCTGCAATTTCATTTGGTATCAAATCCAGTAAGGGAACAGTGCACTAAAGGAAGGTGATTCTGTTCTGAGTCTTTGGTGCATACAAAAGAAGCAAGTTTTATAAACGTTGGCTTGGCGAGTAGTGAATGTCGACAACACCTAAAGATGCATGTAGTGTGGAGAGTAATCATGGAGCACAACAAGTTGTGAAAGGTAGCATAGGCTTCTATTTCGCTTTGCTTGATTCTCTTCGAAATACTGGAAACCTTGCGTTTGATGAATTAATCTGCAATGGACTCCTTGAATACTTTCTGTTTGATGTTTGTTGTCAAGTCAGACAGATTAATGTGCAACTTGAAGCCGGTTATGATGTAGATGATGAAGAATAGGTAGAACGGTGACCAAAGCATCCTTGTCTCACTGCATGTGCTTACCATTCTCATTTTGCCTCTTGTCATCTTAAAATAAGACTATTTTTCATACATGTATGTGGACTCTTCGTCCCTAAAAACAATACCATCATAATAAGCATTGTTGTGTTTGCTCTTTGTTATTATTGTTTTTATCATGTCTGCCCCCAAGATTCTTTTGTCCGACACTTAGCTTCTTAAAGGATCTAATTATGCTGCCTAGAAAACAAAGATGAGGACCATTCTTCAATTTGAAGAACTATGGGAGATTATCTCAAGTACTATCACACGACACAAAACTGATGCTAATGAACAAAAAAAGTTTGATAAAGTTGATAATAAAGCACTGATGCTTATCACTCTCAGCATCTCCGATGAGGTTCAACCTTATATTCAAGATGCAACTACATCCAAGGCAGCCTGGGATGCACTTTCCACCATCTTTGACGCAAAGAGTTAGACTAAAATTCTTCATTCGCAGTCTCAGCTGCATACTCTTCTTATGTCAGCCGGTGAAAAGGTTGCTGATTTTCTCTATCGTGTGTCTATTCTTCGGGCGGAACTAGTGGCTCTTGGTGAAATAGTGGAGGATAAGATGATTATTCCCATCACTTTACGTGCTCTTCTTTCCAAGTTTTGGACTTTTGTTACCACTTTAAATATCACCAAACAACAGGTATCTTTTGAAGAGCTTGTCAATTTGCTTCAACAGGAAGAGGCTATTCACTCATTGCATGAGGAATTTGAGGAAAAATTTCTTGTCTCTTGTCGACACTGATGACGATCTTCATAGTCTCAGATACAGTCATCACCACCTATGCCACCAACAAAGTCTTCCACTAGATGGTGTTTTATTTGTAATGCTCCTACTCATGATACTGATCATTGTTGGTACAATGGTCTTACTCAAGGTGCATCCAGTAAAGAAGGTACATCTGGCCATAGTCATTCTCGTTCATCTCATGGTCGACGACATCAGCAAGGAAATGTTGCTACTCAGCAAGATGACATCTTTGATGGGCCCTCCGATGAAGATGTGTCTGCTCCTGCACCTACTTCTGTTGTTCATCCGAATCTGGTCTTGGTTTCTCAAACATCTCCCTCTTCATGGCATGTCTAGTTAATTGTTTCTGGTGCTAGTAAACACGTGACTGGAGATAAAGGTTTGTTTGATACTTTGAATTCCACTCCAACTGGTGATCTCATTCGTATTGTTGATGATAAGGAATATGTTGCTAAAGGCATTGGTACTATTAATATCCCTTTTACTGAAGGCAGTTGTTCTCTTTCCAATGTACTTTATGTTCCTGGTTTTACTAGCAATCTTTTGTCTATCAGTCAACTTCTAAATCACAAACTTAAGGTAGAATTTCAAGTTCAAGTTGGTATTAAGCCCTATCTTATTTCTTGCGATGGTGAGATCATTACTCATGGTTTCAAACAGGGTCATCTCTTTGCACTTGATGTTGCCTCTTCTCATGGAATTGCTCTTTGTGCTTCTACTGTTGAGTCCACTTCTCTTTGGCATTACCGATATGGTCATCTTCCTGCTTGCTCTCTCTCTCTTTTGCAATCCCATGCCATGGTAGAGGGTCTTCCTCTGCTCTCCTCTTTGTTCCCTATCTATTCTGGTTGTCTTACAGGGAAGCAGCATCACGATGACTTTCTGTTTAGTTCCTATCATGCCATCGAGCATCTTGCTCTTGTTCATACTGATCTTTGCGGGCCTTTTCCTGCATCTTTTTAGGGCTGCCACTATTTTCAGTTATTTGTTGATGGCTTCTCTCAAAAGATCTGGGTTTTCTTCCTTCATCAGAAAAGTGAAGCTTTCTCCCGCTTTCGTGAGTTCTACCATCAGGCTGTTCGTGACTCTGGCAAGCCTCTTCCCGTTCTTTGCTTAGATCACGGGGGGAATTCACGTCTCATGCATTTGAGGAGTTCTTGTAGGCGCATGGTATTAAGCATCATTTGACTGCTCCCTATACCCCTCAATAGAATGGTGTTATCGAGCAGCACAATCAGAATATTTTAGAGATGGCTTGCTGCATGCTTGCCATAGCCAAGTTAGGTGAACAATATTGGGTTGAATTAGTTCAAACTATTGTGTATCTTCTCAATCGGGCTCCGACAATGGTTCTTCAACATCAAACACCTGAAGAGGTATGGAGTGACCATAAGCCATCAGTTTCTCATTTGCGAGTATTTGGTTGTACTACCTATATGCATGTTCCAGCTAAGAAATGCAAGAAACTAGATTCTAAGACACTTCCATGTATCTTCTTGGGCTATAGTTCATAGTCCAAGGCATATTGTCTCTTGGATCCTAAGACACATACACTTCTTGTTAGTCGTGATGTGGTATTTGATGAAACAACTTTTGATTCTCGCTTGCCTACACAATCTCCATCCTCCTCTCATAAGATTTTTCTCCAACTGATGATGAGTCTGAATCACCTAGTGCAGATGAAGGGTTCCAGGATAATCTGGGTATAGTGGAGAATTTCAAACATTCTATTGGGATAGAGACATGCAGTCACACCAGCAAAGAAGTGCAATCATTACTTTGTGATTCTCACTTGAGTTCTCTTCTTGATCTTTCTACCAGGATACTAACCCGCAGTCACACCAGAAATGAAGTGAACTTAGCATTAATGAGTTCAATTGAAGAAAGTACTAAACCTGACACCATATCTAAGGCTCTCAGTCAACCTCATTGGAAGCATGCCATGAATGTTGAATATGAGTCTCTAATGAAGAGTCATACATGGGATCTTGTTGATCTACCTCCAGAAAAAGAACCCATAGGCTACAAATGGGTCTTCAAAACAAAGTATAAGGCAGATGGATCCATCAACAAGTACAAGGTGTGTCTTGTTGCAAAAGGATATGCTCAGCAAGAGGGTATTGATTTTGAAGAAACCTTTGCACCCACTACAAAGCTTAAAACTACATGAGTGGTATGTGCTCTTGTTGCACAACAAGGATGGAAGCTTCATCAGATGGACGTCAAGAGTGCCTTCTTGAATGGTGATCTTATAGAAGAAGTGTATATGGTCCAACTTGATGGCTTTCTCGATGAACAAAATCCTCTCAAGGTATGTCGTCTTATCAAATCTCTCTATGGACTTAAACAAGCCCCTCGGGCTTGGCACATTAAAATAGATGGACATCTCTTACAACATGGTTTTATCCGTAGTCCCTCTGATCCTAATTTGTATATCAAGAAGATTGGCATAGAGATTGTCATACTTGTGGTGTATGTGGATGATTTGGTTATTACAGGGAGCTTCGACAATCTCATTGATACTGTCAAGCATGATCTAAAGAAATCTTTTGATATGACTGATTTGGGACTACTTCATTATTGTCTTGGTTTAGAATTTTGGCAGCAGGATTATCATATATTTATTTCTCAGATGAAATATGCCAAGACACTCCTAGACAATTTTGGCATGGTATATTGTAAACCCGTCTCAACTCCTATGGAGAAAGGTCTACAACTTTCTCATTTCCAAGATTCACCTCAAGTAGATGGGACTCTATATCGACAACTTGTTGGTAGTCTCATTTACCTGACCTACACTAGACCCGATTTGTGGTTTGCTATAAGCTATCTATCTCACTTCATGCAGGAAACAAAGAAATGTCATTAGATGGAAGCCAAGCATGTGTTGAGGTATGTCTGAGGTACTCTTGAGTATGGTCTAGACTATAAGAAGAATGAGGAATCCTTCTTACAGGGATATGCTGACTCAGATTATGCTGGATTTCTAGATGATTGCAAATCAACCTCAGGCTATATTATTCATCTTGGATCTGGCCCTGTTTCGTTGAGTAAGAAATAGAATGTCACATCTCTTTCATCCACTAAAGCTGAATATTGAGCTGCTTGGGAGGTTGTCCACGAGGTGGTTTGGCTCTGTTGCATTTTCTCTGATATGGATATTTCAGATGATCATCCACCCATACTATTCTGTGACAATCAAGGTGTTTTAAAAAATGTTAAGAATCTTGTCTTTCATGAACGCACCAAACACATTGAGGTGGATTATCACTATATTCGGGAATAGGTCCTCAAGCACAATACTCAACTCAAGCTTTTTCCTTCCTCTTCCCAAGTTACAGATGTACTCACTAAGCCTCTTGGCAAAGTACAGTTTGTATTTTTAAGTAACTTTATTTGTAACCCTAATGTATTAAGGGGGTAATGTTAGTGTTAATTCATTAGGCTGTTAGTTAAGGTGGTAGTTAGTTAGTTTACCAATTATGCAACCACCCTTATGGTGTGTTTTCCATCAGATGTTGTTCTATTTATTTGCCTTATTTTGTTTCTCAAATCACTGCAATAAAAACATTTCTTTTTGCAATTTCACAAAGAAAAAAAGAACTAACACATAAAGCCTAAATCAATGATAGAGAGAGATACATATATAGAGATATAAGGAGATATAGAGAAATGGGTAAAGGGAGAGAAAAAATATGAGATTTAAACAAATAGAGAGAAGTAGATATAGAGATATAGAGGGGGTGATACACTAAGGGAGGGATAGAGATATACATGAATTGAATCAGAGAGTATTAGACATAGATAAGGGATAGGGAGGGAACGAGAAAGGGAGAGATCAATAGATGCATCAAATATAATAGCCTAAAGAGGAAAGAATAAAAATCTACACCATTTTCATATAAGCCACTTGCATGCTCCATAAATTCTCCTTGTTTAACCTTTAGGTTCTTACATCATGTGATTTAGTATAGTATTAGATGTCTTTAAATACAAAGATACGACAATATCTTACAATTTTTTTTACCAAAGTGGTTGGTAATAATTAGTGATATAATGCGAGGGAGGAAGAGAAAGGGAGAGGGAGAGATAATAAAATTCTATGTACTAAAAATCAATTCTATGTATTAAAGATAAAGAAATTTTCTAACTCAAGTGCAAGCCAAACAATAAGTGTAGTACTTGAACCATAAATTTGAGTGCGTCAAAAACACGTCATTCCTAGCTTTGTGCAAGTGTAAGCCAAACAAAAAATATAAAGTGAGATATGCTATTTTTTATTAATATTATTTCATATCTCTAACTCATACACACATTCATTTTTTTTTCCTGCTTATGTCTATCTCTATCTGTTTCCCTCTCTCTAAACCTTTCTCTATTACTTGTGTCTATCACCTTATTTCTCTCAATCTCTCCTCTCCATCTATGTCTCCATATATCTCTCTCCTATTTCTATTAATATATCATTTTCTCCATCTCTCTTTCTCTCCCTCATATTCACCCCATCTCTCTTGTATGATATCTATATCTCTCTCTATTTCTCTCTATCTTCCTCTTACTCCTCTCTATCTCTCTCCCTATCCCTATTTTTCTTTCTATATTACTCCATCTCCCTGTCTCTATCTACTGATTCGTGTCTCCTCTCTTTATATGTTTCTATCAGTATATTTATATATCTCTATCTCTTTATCTCTCTATGTCTCTCCCTAATCAAATGGAATTCCACGGTAACCATAATTTCTCAATGATACACACTATCCTTAAATTATTAGCATGAAATAAGTAATCAAAAGTTAGTTGCTCTCTCTTGATCTCTCTAAGCATTTAATTTAAGTTTTAGGATGAATTTTATTTTATTATAGAAATAAAAATAAAATTCAACTATAACTATTCTACAATAAATAATTTTTTAAGAAGGTAACAAATATAAATTAAATTAATTCTAATATCCTTTAATTATTATTTTTAATTTTCTAAGAGATAATGGGATGTAGAGAGAGAGGTAGATGGAAAGAGATAAAGAGATAGACAAACAAGGAGAACTAGAGATAAACAAGAAGAGATGGAGAGAGGGTAATCTTACATAGCAATTTTAAACCACTCCTAATTTTTTTATAGTAATTTATTTGCCAGGTCACTTCTATGAATTAAAGTTTCAAGTCCACATCTTTAAATATGATTCCATATAAACATGGTTTTTGTTGAGATGTTGAAAAATATAAGATGCCATATTAACATATTTTTTTTAGATGTGAAAAAAGGCCCAAAGAGAAAGTTAGGGTGGTAGTTGTGCACAAATCACATTTTATTGTGCTAATATTGCATCAAACAATTTGTTGCATTTTAGATATAGCACAAACACTTGATCATGCAACAAAATAACCTACTTTCATTTTTCAACACCAACATGAACACAAGAGTAAGAACTTCCTTTTTCATAATTAGCAATAATCAACAAAAGAATGATTTATTCAATTACCAACCATATGATTAAGAGAAGCAAGTGAAATAAAGAGACTAGTTAAAAGGAAAGAAATTTAAGATGCTGTGTGCTCATATTTTAATTTTTATTTATCAAATCACTTGAATGGTAGTGTATCCGGGTTCTTTGTCAATTGAAAAAAAAATGGATAAATATAATTTTATCTATAAGTTTGCCAAAAGTAGGGTAATCATAAGATATGGAGAAAAAGGATCAACAACAACTTGCGATGTAGTTAGAGTTTTTAAACACTTGGACGCTTTTTCAAAATTAAAGATCTAAGTTGCAATTTGAGTTTTGCTCTCATAAATTTCAAGTTTAAACTAGT
Source organism: Cryptomeria japonica (assembly GCF_030272615.1). Taxonomy (NCBI): domain Eukaryota; kingdom Viridiplantae; phylum Streptophyta; class Pinopsida; order Cupressales; family Cupressaceae; genus Cryptomeria; species Cryptomeria japonica. The sequence continues at coordinate 71,122 of NW_026729010.1, read as the reverse complement.
TTAGCTAACATGTTTTAGCCACTTATCTCAATGTATGTAGGGTTTTAGTGCTATCGATGTTTATTTTATTAGTTTATGACATAAATTTATTCAAAGTTAACCACTATTCATTATTAACTAAACATGTATGGGTTTAGCTAATAATTTGTTTTCTTAACATTCAAGAAGTAGCTTTTTTAATTTTTAATTTTGTCAAGATAAAGGCAATAGGCTCGTGTGTTATATTCCACAAATTCATGTTCAAGCTAAAAAAGAAATAATATTAATAATTATTATTTTTTGTTTCACTTTCACTTAAACAAAGCTAGGAATGATGTGTTTATCACACATTCAAATTTATGATTCAAGTACTACACTTATTGGTTGGCTTCCAATTGAGTTAGAAGATTTTATCATCTTTAGTATGAAATTGATCTTTAAAACAAAAGATTGTGATAGTCAATTCTGATACCTTACAAATATCTCTACTATTAATAGTATTATTATTTTTTCTTGTATAGAGTTGCTAAATCATAAGTTACTAGCAACTATTATTACATAAAGAACAAAAAAATCTGTTTTGAATCAATGACATGGAGTAGCTACCACTTTTTCAAATATTCTAATTCCAATGAAAGGCTTGTAGCATAGGAGATGATATACACTGATTTTACATGTCCGGAGAGAACTTCCATTATAGATAAGTTGTTATTTCAAAAACAAAAATAATGGGTGGCATACTGTAATAGTCAAATTGAAAGCCCTTTCAATCGCTATTTTTTCACTCCCGCATGACAATTGCCACTTTTCAGGTAGCCTGTAGCATAGGAAATGATATATACTACTTCTATATGTGAGAGATAGAAACTTCCATCATAGAATTCAAATTTATCATTTCGGATAAACTTTTATCTAAAAAGAAGAAATAATAGGTAGCATACTGTAATAGTTTGACTGAAAGTGCTTTCAATCACCATTTTTCCCTTTCGGCATGAAAATTTCTAGAATTACCAAGTGCAAGATCATCAAGCAAAAGTTAAAAGAAGTCCAGGTTTGTTCCTTCAACCACATACTTTAGTCAATTTCACTAAAATGAAAACCTATCTTTTTGTATATTTATCATTTTTGTGTTTGAATCTATATTTTGTTAACTTACAAATCATTAAAGTAATTGTTCCTTTTTATTTAATTTTATTACTTTATCTACAATTATTCAATCTTCAATGTTCAAATTTTTTTTTTTAAAGACTAAAAGGTTAAAAACTTCATTGAGAATAGAGACAAACACTACAAAAAGAATTAGAGCCCCGAGGCCCCAAAGAAGAAATACCAACCCAGCCACAAATCAACCAGCTTCAAAACCATCCATGTCCTTAGTGAAAATCTTCTTGAATTCATGACAATAAGACCCAGAGAGATGCTCCCAACCTTCAACTTTCCAATCACTATCATGTTTCGGGGCCCACTTGGCCAAACGGTCAGCCACTCTATTCCATTCTTGAGGAATATGGATGAAGGACACCTACTCCATTAAAGAGCTAATTTGAAGAATCTGCTAAACAATCCCTGCCAACTGCCACTGAATCCCACTCACCTTCTGATCAGACAACAAGTTAACAACAATTTGTGAATCCGATTCACAAATTACCTTCCTACAACCCAACGCCAAAGCCCGCTCAAGTGCATAAAGAATCGCAAAACCCTCCATAAAATTATTAGATTGCCACCCTTTATGCACTGAAAAGAAGAAAACAACCTCCCCCTGCTATTCTTACCAACACCACCTACTCTAGTAGGGCCTGGGTTAACCCTAGATGAGCCATCAGTGTTAATCTTGATAAACTCATCCTGAGGGGGTATCCACCTTCCCACCCTTTGCACCTTCTTCATAGCCCATCTACCTCTCTTGACATAAGTAGAGGTAGGAGACAACTCCTGCAAGCCAAGCCTACTCATAATATTCACCTCATCTCTACCCAGTGGGAAATTCACCTCACATTTAGCTTCCACTATCTCCCGAAGCATAGAAGTGATCCTATTCCAAACTTGTTGAACAAAAAATTTGGCCTCATGAAAGATCCTCCTATTCCTTTCGAGCCAGATCTGCCATAGAATGAAGATGGGCCCAATATACCAAACCGTCTGGAGGAAGGAGGATAGAATAGGAGGTCTGCCCAAACTGCTCCAAAACTCCACCAGAGAATCCACATGGACACAAGGATGCTTCCACACCCCCCACCAATAGTGCCATTTAAGCATAGAGAAGGGGCATCTGAAGAACAGGTGTGAGGAGTCTTCCTCTTTGTTACCACACAAAACACAAATAGAAGGCCCCAAGAATCCCTACTTGTGGATATTGTCCCAAGTTAGATATATGTTCCAAGCTAAAGTCCAGGCAAAGCAATTACACTTCGGCCAAGAAGCATTATTCCACACCTATTTCCACCAGTTCACTTCTCTTCCCTCAAGTCTTCGGCTCAACAATTCCCAGTATCCAGTAGCCACAGAAAAAATGCCCTTAGGATTTGGAGACCAAGCAAGCCCATCCCTACCCTTAAGGGAGCTACAGTGTCTATTTGCCAAAATGCCTTGCAACTCTGCACACTCTTCCTCCATCTCAACAATCAGCCATTCATTAGGAGTCTTCTACCGCTCCAAATCCAGTCGACCGCACTTATAGACAGCCTTAAAGTCACTCACCCTTGACCATGCTGCTTCCAAAAACCTCTAGCCTAGGTTTCCAAGGTTAGGAAACTAATCAAGGATGGGAGGGTATCCATCCCAAGAATCATTCTAGAAAAGGACCTCTTCCCCCCTTCTGGAAATCCAAAAAAGCCCTACCTTAATAAGAGAAGCCCCCCTCTTAAGAGTGTACCAGATCGATGAGACCTTTCCTTCAAGTGGATATCTAGGGATTTACTCCATTAGGATCCTCTGCATATATTTGTTGGCCAAATTCCTAGCCCAACCTCGGTCTTGCTCAACATACCACCTCCAGTACAATTTAGCTGCAAGTGCTTCCCCAAAAAGAATAGATTGCCTTAACCCAAGCCCCCCCCGATTGCTTCGGGCTACATACCAAGTCCCAATTGACCAGACTCCATTTGGAAGAGGTGAGATTACCTGCCCATAAGAATTGCCTATCCAGAGAGTCCAAACCCTGCAAGAACCACTTAGGACCCACCTGAAGCATACATCGATAGATCGGAAGAGCTTGAACCACCGACTGAATCAGTTGAACCCTCCCCGCAAACGATAACTATATATGAGTCTAATGTTCAACCTTCACGTGGAATTTATCCAAGATCCCCTGCTAGGACTCCCTAGGAGGGTTGCCAGGAGAAATAGGGATGCCCAAATACGTCAAGGGTAGGGAGCCAACTTGGAATCTCAAGATAAGAGCAATCCTCCTTTGAATAGATTTAGGAGTGTTGAAAAAGAGGATAGAAGATTTATCCTCATTGATCATCTGGTCAGAAGCCGCAAGATAAACATCCAGGACCTTATGCAAATTAGTAGCTTCATTAATTTGAGCTAGCCCCATAAGGGTTGTACCTTCCACAAAACTGCAAGTGAGACTGCAACTGCAAGTCATTACCCCATCTCCAACCCTAAATAGTACCCAGACCCACATTATGCTTAATCAACTTCCCCAGACCCTCAACAAGAGGAATGAATAAATAAGGTGAGAGGGGATCCACTTGGCGTAGACCCCTAGAAGCACCAAATAGCTCAGTAGGGTCTCCACTAATAAGCACATAGAAAGAGATGGATGTAACACAACTCATAACCCATTGGATCCACTCATCAGCAAAACCAAAATCCCTGAGGATCTTCTGAAGGAAGGACCACCAAACTCTATCGTACACCTTAGCCATATCTAGCTTGATAAACATAGCTTTTTCCTTGGAGATTGCCATAAAATGAATGGTCTCCATAGGAATGACCACCCCATCCATAATTTAGCACCCTTACACAAACCCACTTTGCTCCTCAGAAATAACATTCCCTAGGCACTTCTTCAATCTATCCACTATCAGCTTAGAGATGATCTTATAAATCACATTGCAGAGGAAGATAGGGCAAAGCTGGCCTAACCGGTCACCCCCTTCACACTTGGGGATTAGAGCAATGAAGGTTGCATTCAATGCCCTAAGCATCTGCTTATTCCTCAGGGACTCCTAGACTACTTCCAATAAATCCAGCTTAATTATATACCAAAACTCTTGAAAGAATTCAACCGGGAACCCATCTGGTCTAGGAGCCTTTCCTTTCCTCATGTGGGAGACAATCCTCTCAAGTTCTTCCAGCAAAATGGGACACAAAAGCTGGTCATTCATCTCCCTCGAGACAAAAGAAGGGATGCAAGACAGAACCAAATTCTCCTCCACTGTTTTCCCCTAAGAGTCCTCCCTAAAGAGGGACTGGAAAAACTAGAGAGACTCCCTAAACATCTCTTGCAAGGATAAGCATTGCTCACCTTTGTCATTAACCAGAATAGGAATGGAATTTCTATGTCTTCTTGCTTTCACTAAGTTGAAAAAGAAACTAGTGTTCTTGTCCCCCTCATTCAGCCAATCAATACGAGCTCTTTGCTTCCAATATATTTCTTCCTTAAGCTCCCATTCCTTTACTACCTTGACAGCCCTGTCTTCCTCTCTAAGCAATTCCTCAAACAAACCATGCTCTCTGATTTCATTGGTGATCTGATTCAACACAATTTGAGCCGCTTTCTTCTCAAGAAAAATATTCCTGAAACCTTGTCGGTTCCACTGTTTAAGCTGAAGCTTATCAAATTGCAGCTGCTTGGCAAAAGAGTACATTGCAGTGCCAAAGGCCGGCCTCCCTTTCCTCCACTAGTCCGCAACAAGAACCTACAAGGAAGGGTCCCAAAGCCACATAAGTTGGAATTTGAATGAAGGTGAATGGGCCACCCGAGCTGAAGATGAAACTAGCTTGATAGGCCAGTGATTCGACCCTCTCCAGTCCAAAATCTCAAAACTTGTGGACCACTCCCCGCCAATCCAAAAACAACAAACCAGAAAATGATCCAACCGTTCAGCAATCCAATTCTCTTCCACCCTCCTGTTGTTCCAAGTGAACAAACCATTACTAGGCTTGATATCAACTAGCTGTAGCAAGGAGATACTATCCTGGAAAAGGAAAGAAGAAGTTTCCAATTGCATTACACCCCCCTTCTTTTTCACTCAACTCCAAGATGGCATTGAAGTCTCCTACCATAATCCAAGGATGAAAAGGAGCCAACCTTCACATACCAAAAACATCAGACCATAAGTTTTTCTTACCCTAAAGATTAGTGGGAGCATAGATATTCAAAAACAAGATGAGGTCCCCGGTCTCAAGACTAGATAGCACCCCGGATAACGAGGATCTGGAGGTAGCCCACCAGACAGGGTGGAACCTTAAAGGGTTCCAAAGATAGGCCACTCCTCCCAAGGAACCAGCTACCCCAACACACTGACACTCACCTCGCCCCCACAGCTTTGGCACGAGACCCATCATTCTTTCCACTGAAAGTTTAGTTTCTTGCAAGAAAAGGACATCAGGTGAATGATTCCTAATCAAATCCCGAACAACTTTTTGTCTAGGGCCATTGTTCAAGCCCCTTACATTCCATGAGAGCACAATCATTTAGGAGGGTTGGAAAAGTGTGAATCCAAAGTCTTCACTAACCCTGACTCAACCAAATTCTCCCCCATCAATTTGATCTTATCAAGAATTCTGCCAACCTTTAAGCTCTTCTCTGAAGCACTTTTCTTAATATCTTTCTGATGTAGACCCAGGTGAATGGCAGATTTATTACTCTCAACCCTAGCCGGTTCCAATTTCAAAGCAATCGGAGAACCCTCCCCCTCAGCCAGATTCACCTCAATACCAAAAGCCAGGCCCAACTGAACCCCTACTATCTAGTCCATCTCCATCTACTGGCTTCCAACCATTAGTAGGGTCTGGGTAGCTTCCTCCATTATACTTTTCGGAACCCCTCCTGATGCACCCTGATCTACAGGGGTTAACCCCGAATTTACTTCCTGATGGCTCAGGTCATCTAAGGCCTCAAATCTGTTAAAGGTATCCTCCTCACGTCTCTCCTGTAAGGGTCTCTTTTGTCCTCTGTTCCTGTTCTTTGTCTTGACTGAGACAAAACCATTAGCACCCTCTACCACACCCGACATGGCAGCTTTCCCTTTCTCAACTTTATCAAGGCTCGATTTTGACTGTTGAGGTTGTCACACCATCGGTTTGTATCTAGGACACTTATTCTATAAATGACCATACTCATGACACATACAGAAGCGAAAGGTAAAGCCTCATAATCTAACTATTGAACCCAAGAATATGAGCCTGCACACATATCTATAGCATCTGGCAAGGGTTTACTAAGTTCTATTTAAACATAGATATGTGCAAAGGTCATTACCTTTCTCCCTAGAGTTTGCAACGACGATCCCACTGGCCTCCCAAGAAGAGTGGCGAGCATCCGTAGCACATCCTCCCGACAACATTCCACTGGAAGACGTGGTAACCGAACCCACACCGGAACCCTATTTGGGAGCTCCTCTGAAGGATTAAACCCCGCATGCCAAGGTTTGATAAATATTCCCACCTAGTTGTAAAAATACAGGACTCCTTCAAAGACCCTATTGCTATCCTCCATGCAGTTGAAAGTAACCATGAAGTAGTTATTTGCCAAAAGCATAATCTCCATTTCCCCTTCCGGTGCCCATGTCCATTGCGACCAGTTTTCCAAAAACTGCAATGAAACCCTCATTCCCAAAAACTTGTAGTATAGCGAGTGATTTGAAAAGTATTCAATGTCCCGTACTTGTCGTTCAATGTTCAAAAATTAGGCATGTAACAAAACTGATATTTTATTTTCTTCTTCTTATTGATTGTATCTCTTTTTGTTTCTTTACAAGCACAAATAATTTTCTTTTTTTCTGATAATATTTTATTATTACTTACTTCCAATTTCATATAGTTTGCAAAATTGACTTGTGTAAGGAAATGAACGTTATTCTGTTAATTGCACGGATTGTTACAATAACAAAAGCAAAGTAATTTGTCAACTTTTTCTACAATACCCATGTGCAACTCGGCCAAGCGCCACAATACCCATCGGAAGCTGTTTTATCAGACCTCAATCTCTATCCTAATGTTCAAGCTGCTGCTTCAGAGTCTCTGCATAACGACAGCCACTGAAATCCATACTCGTTCCTCTTCTTTTCTATTTCGTTGTCAAATAGAATAAATAAAACCGGATCCTCTCCTATTGTTCCCTTCATTCACTATTTCCTTTCCATTCATTCGATACATGTAATTGATTGAATTGTGAATAAACCTTGGCACCAGATTTTATTATGTTGAAGGCATACTTTATATGAAGTGTTCAACTTACTTATTGAAATCAATGGTTCAAAATCGACTAGAAGCATGCATTGAATTTATCTCAATCGTGTGTTTACTTTTATATTAATTTTTAAAAAAAGTGATGAAAATCTAAAAAAACATATTTTAAGATGATTAATTAGAAAAAAAATGTGTACAAAATGAAAAATCTACTATTTTTTGTTTTTACTAATAATTTTTAATATTATCCTCTTTTATTTGGATATTCCATATTTTTTTGAAGTTTGACAAATGGAATAGACAATTATTAAAAAAAAAAGAATTAGCTACTTTTTCTACCTTTTTAAATGATTGATTTTTAATTAAGTGAAAATATTACTTTAATTATATATGTTTTTTTAATGAAATCACAAATAATAATTCTAAATTATTAGAATTATTAGAATTCATTTAATTTATACTTATTTGTCTTATTAAAATTTTAATTATTGTAGAATACTTATTTTTTGAATTACAAATCTATCTTTTATTTCTATCTTTTTTAATAAGAATATATATTTTAATTTAATCTTCTTTTATTAGGATATTCTATCTTTTTTTAATTTAATTATTCTAATCATCATCTTCTTCTTTTAAGGTTTAATTTACACTAAGTTAATTTTTTTTTTGCCTTATGAAGTTACAAATAATGATTTTAAAAGATAATAGAATTAATTTAATTAATACATTTGTCTTATTAATATTTAATTTATTGTAGAATAATTATTGTTAAATTTTTATTTTTATATCTCTCTTATTCTCTCTCTCTAACTCATAAACACACACTCCTTGTTTCTCCCTCCCTCTCTCTATCTCTATCTCTCTCCCTATCCCTCTTCATTTCTTTATATTTTCCTCTATCTATATCTCTTCCTATCTCTCCCTCCCTCATTCCCTCTGTATCCCACTATTTATCTTTTTATCACTACCTCTCTCTTCCTTTCTCTTATATATATATCTATCTCTCGCTCTTCTTCCAATATATATCTATCTCTCGCTCTTCTTCCAATATATGTCTATCTCTTCCTCTATCTTCCCATATCTCCATCTCTCCGTCTCTTTGTCTCCTTATATCTCTATATCTCTATTACTCTATCTCACCATCTATATATCTCTTTACATCTCTTTATCTGTCTATCAATTTTATCCTCTTCCTCTCTCACTCTATCTTCCTTTCTACCGAGCTATCTTTCTCTCCCCACTCTATCTATATACATTTATCCCTCTATATATGCATCTCTCTCTCTCTCTCTCTCTCTCTCTCTCTCTCTCTCTCTCTCTCTCTCCTTATATTTTGAGCTTCGACATATCTAATCCTATCTCTTCTCTATCTTTTTCTCTCCATATCTCTCTCCTTTTCTCCATATTCCTATTCATCTCATCTTCATCTCTATCTATAATATTTTTACCTCTCTCTCTTTCTCTCTTGCCTGGCCCCCTCTACCTCTCTCTCCCTCTCACCTAATTGCAAACATAACATGAGTCTATTGGTTATGGAACTTGATTATCTTCTTAATTGAAAATTTTTCTTTTAGTTATAATTGAAACCTTGTAAGAGGATGCCAGGTGGATTTGAAACCATCACTTCTCTATTGAGACCTTTATTGCACAAGAAACATTATTTTCTAAATTTGGTCTACCAATTGATCTCATGTACTGCACAAATTTATGCAAAAAATTGACCAAATTTTGCCCTAATTGACCTTTCACACCTCTTCGGCATACCCATTGCACACTAAGGTGTGATTGCTAGTTTATCATTTTAGAAGGAAAGTTGAATCTATTTAACCTAAAAATCTCATTAATAATATAATATTCAAATGCAGAGTTACAGAAGATAAAGAGCTTTACTTTTAGTAGGAATATCAATGAGAATGTATTGTAATAGAAGGAGCAATATAGAATCAACATGTTCGGGCCCCAAGAGAAATCTCAACAATAAAAACTGTTGTAGAAGAAGAAAAAAATTAAACCTTGGACCATATTGACATAGTCTCTTTCGTTTATACCAATTGACATAGTTGCAAATCCTCCATGTGTGTCCACTACAACAATGACCATAGCCAAACCAATCTTCCCAAAACACTCTAATTAAGAATGAGGTACAACAGGCTGAATCTATCAAATTATTAGTTCCTGGCAGGGAACTGTAGCGGAGGCACCAACATTTAGACTGCAATTAACTAGGCTGTAGCCTGTCAAACTCTCAGAATTTTTTGCATAAATTTATTTTTGAAGATGTGTTATATACAAGCGTTACATTTTTTACTTGAGATTTTGGTACAAAGTATTTTGGCAATCTGAGATAGGCATTGCAGATTACTGGCAGAAGCATTCGCTCTTATTAATGTGAAAGAACCCAAGATTTCCAAAGTGAAGGCTGAAGGAACAGTGGTCTCGGGTACTCATTTTTGGCGATCACCATTTGTGTAGAAGACTGTAGAGCAAGAATGGCTAAAATGAATAGTTGGCAATTGGGTTCTATTATTTTGCCTGCAGATACGATGTGGACATTGAAGAGTATGCCAACTATAGTATATAGTCAATGAGACATCCACAGATAAGAAGCTTCGTAACATCCAAGCTCTGCATATCTCATGACGTCTCTTCACTTCAATCCACTTATTGGTTATGGACCTCTGGTATGCCTTTTGTTCTTCGTTCATAGACTACTTCATTACTGTTTTTCTTTGCATTTGTGTTTGCCCAAACTATGTCCCCAAATGCCCACTTGCCATAAACATGAATAAACCCTGCAAAACAAGCATTTATCTATTTGCTTGACAATGCTTTTAATCTTTCATATTATCTTTTTCCCTTTTTATTTTGTCGAACATTATTGTATATATGTGAAGGCTTCCCCTTTGTCTTTTGTTGAAGATTATTGTATATATATGAGGGCAAAGCCCAATGTATGGAAGCTGCAATAATAATAAAAGGAACTTTCTGGTAGATGTAGTCAAATTGGTGAGCCATTTTAAATACTGTGTTGTGTATAATTTATGTGTTTCCAATTTGTCTTTTGTTTTAACAATTGGTATTAGTCCACTTACAAGATGCAAGTTTTAAGAGCAGAGGATTCAGTATAGAGTAGGCAGTACCCATAAGGAAGGCAATGCTTCCATGTGTTGGTATATTTGTAAATCCCATCGAATCTATGGCTGCCATATTAAATTGATTGGTTCATGTAGGAAATTTTGTCACTTAAATTGGCTGGGTATTGCTTATTTTTGTGGCTTGAAGTTGGTGGTTCCAAGGCATCTATGTAGTCAGAAGGTGAGGACTATACAATTTTAGACTTGGGCTCACCGCAACTCAGTTACATACAAGCTAAAATTGGGTAGATGGGATTCCCAGGCGTTTTCCTCTTTCATGTAGTGAATGAATTTGAGCCCATGATTACCCAAGCTACTTACTATATTCTCTATGTGCCATTTCTTTAGAGGAAGCCCAATCAATGTGTTTATTTAGAGGAATTAAAGAGAGAAAGGAGAAGAAGAGAAGAGTTTGAAGGAGAAAATAGAGCCTCTATTGTGTCACCCTTTGGAGAATGATGATCTAGGATTTAAGATTTAAGAAGCGACAGAGGATTGTTGATAGAGAGGATGATTTCTAAAAACAAAGACTTAATAGAATTATACCCTAGAAAAAATGATGCCTTTTTCATGAGGGATAAAACCCTAGATTTTTGGTTGGAATCTATGTAGATGTTACACAGGAAGAGTCTCAAAAAATAAAGGAGGAATTCACAACAAGTGAAAAATTTTCTATAAATGGAGTTGCTTTTGATACTGTTGTAAATGGGCCCAATGACTATTAAAATTCTATTGCAGATTCACCAAGTATTGATTCTTTAAGGATGAATAATAGACTGCAAATTTCATAATCTTTTTGTGTTTCTCGAATAGAGCGAGAGAGGGGGAGAGAGAAAGATGGCTTTCAACTCTTCCAACTTGTGTGAATGAGTTGGTAAAGGAACTTATGATTCAAAGAAGATGGAGAGACGCGGGTTCCTTTCCTACAGTTTCGTCTCCCAGCAAAGTTGAACCGTTGACCCCTCCCCTATTTTATAGAAGCAACCTGTAGCCTGTCTCTGTTTGCGACTATCAAGATTAATTGAAGCACTTGAAGAGTTTACGGACTAAAATGGAGCAACTTGCCAAGACGCAGGAGCGTCCCATCATGCCCAAGATCAAATGTGAGAAGAGGAAATGAACATTATTCTGTTAATTGTAAGGAAATGAACATTATTCTGTTACTTGTACGGATTGTTACAATAGCAAAAGCAAAGTAATTTGTTAACATTTTCTACAATATATATTTGTGCTTCTAAAAAATGATAAAATTTCATTAAAAAAACATTTTAAATTCAAATATGAAGAGTCAACTTTATCTACATTATTTCTTACATTTTTTCCAATCTTCTTAAAACTAAACAAAAATTTCCTTGGTGTAACCATTGCACAATACAATTCAATGGCTAGTAGATAAGTGATTACGTGAGAAAAAACATGTCAATTGAATCAAGATTCAATGTATGCTAGAGCATAAATAAACATTAAAAATCATATTAGTGGCATACACAGACTAATATATAGAAATCCAATCATACACAAGCTTACTATAATTTTAATACATTGCAATAATATAAAATACTAAAGACAAAACTAAATAATAATTAAAAAATAATATTCTAATGCCTAAAATGTTTCTAACATAAATTCAAAACATAAATTTATTAGATTGAATTTCGTAGCTTCTGGAAAGATCTTACTAGACATTATTTGGTGGCGTTTATTTTTTCTTTTCTTAAAGACATAGCCAGTTAGTCTAACCTTCTAGCCTGTAAATTGTTTCGTCTGCACTACACTACAGTAGTTTGAATGCCCAATTGAAGAAAAGTTTTCTACTGTATTCATTAAAGGTGGGGGTGTCTCTATAAATGAATAACAACATTGCCTTGGATTTCATATCGATCTTCACCTACGAACTCGTTATTCAATTGAAACATAATTTTTTGGTGTCCATTTGACTTAAAAAATATGGAGAATTCGATGCATATTAAACTGAGAACACTGCTTCTTGTGTTGTCGATAACGTTTACGGTTCATGCCTCGGCCAAATGCCAGGTTCCATGTGCACAAAAGTCCTCTGAAATGGCTGAGAAGGGGGTGCATGTGCAACTCGGCCAAGCGCCACAATACCCATCGGAAGCTGTTTTATCAGACCTCAATCTCTATCCTAACGTTCAAGCCGCTGCTTCAGAGTCTCTGCATAACGACAATAGAATAAATAAAACCGGATCCTCTTCTAGTGTTCCCTTCATTCACTATTTCCTTTCCATTCATTCGATACATGTAATTGATTGAATTGTGAATAAAACTTGGCGCACCTATTATCCTTGAGTTGTATTTTTTCTAATTTTTTATTAACAAGATTTTATTTATCATCTTGGAAGGAAAGCTGAATCTCTTTTACCTAAAATTCTCATTAATAATAAAAGATTCAAATGCAGAGTTACAGAAGATAAAGAGCTTTACTTTTAGTAGGAATATCAATGAGAATGTATTGTAACAGGAGGAGCAATATAGAATCAACATGTTCGGGCCCCAAGAAAAATCTCAACAATAAAAACTGCTGTAGAAGAAGAAAAGAATTAAACCTTGGACCATATTGACACAGTCTCTTTCGTTTATACCAATTGACACAGTTGTAAATCCTACATGTGTGTCCACTACAACACTGACCATAGCCAAACCAATCTTCACAAAACACTCTAACTAAGAATGAGGTACAACAGGCTGAATCTATCAAATTATTAGTTCCTGCCAGGGAACTGTAGCGGAGGCACCAACATTTAAACTGCAATTATTCTAGGCTGTAGCCAATCAAACTATGGGAATTTTTTGCATAAATTTATTTTCGAAGATGTGTTATATACAATCTGTACATTTTTTACTTGAGATTTTGATACAAAGTATTTTGGCAATCTGAGATAGGCATTGCAGATTGCTTGCAGAAGCATTCGCTCTTACGAATGCGAAAGACTACCAATGTGAAAGAACCCAAGATTTCCAAAGTGAAGGCTGAAAACACAGTGGTCTCGGGTACTCGTTTTTGGCGATCACCGTTTGTGCAGAAGGCTGTAGAGCAAGAATGGCTAAAATGATCAGTTGGCAATTGGGTTCTATTATTTTTCCTGCAGATAAGATGTGGGTTATGAAGAGTATGCCAACTATAGTCTATAGTCCATGCCACATCCACAGATAAGAAACTTCGTAACATCCAAGCTCTGCATATCACATGACGTCTCTGCACTTCAATCGACTTATTGGTTATGGACCTCTGGTATGCCTTTTGTTCTTCGTTGATAGTCTACTTCATTACTGTTTTTCTTTGCGTTTGGGTTCGCCCAAACTGTGTCCCCAAATGCCCACTTGCCATAAACATGAAGAAACCCTGCAAAACAAGCATTTATCTATTTGCTTGACAATGCTTTTAATCTTTGAAATTATTTTTGTCCCTTTCTCTTTTGTTGAAGATTATCGTATATATGTGATGGCAAAGCCATATGTATGGAAGCTGCAATAATAATACAAGGATATCTGTTCTACTTTCTGGTGGATGTAGTCAAATTGGTGAGCCATGTTAAATACTGTGTTGTGCATAATTTGTGTGTTTCCAATTTATCTTTTGTTTTAACAATTAGTATCAGTCCAGTTACAAGATGCAAGATTTAAGAGCAAAGGATTCACAACAAAGCAAACAGTACCCATGACGAAGGCAATGCTTCCATGTGTTGGTATATTTGTAAATCCCATCAAATCTATGGCTGCCATATTAAATTGATTGGTTCATGTAGGAAATTTTGTCACTTAAATTGGCTGGTTATTGCTTATTTTTGTGGCTTGAAGTTGGTGGTCGCAAGACATCTATGTAGTCAGAAGGCAAGGACTATACGGTTTTAGACTTGGGCTCGCCGCAAATTGGGTAGATGGGATTCCAAGGTGTTTTCCTCTTTCATGTAGTGAATGAATTTGAGCCCATGATTACCCAAGCTTCTTACTGTATTCTCTATGTGCCATTTCTTTAGAGGAAGCCCAATCAATGTGTTTATTTGGAGGAATTAAAGAGAGAAAGGAGAAGAAGAGAAGAGTTTGGAGGAGAAAATAGAGCCTCTATTGTGTCACCCTTTGGAGAATGATGATCTAGGATTTAAGATTTAAGAAGCCATAGAGGATTGTTGACAGAGAGGATGATTACTAAAAATAAAGACTCAATAGAATTATCCCCTAGAAAAAATGACGCCTTTTTCATGAGGGATAAAACCCTAGATTTTTGGTTGGAATCTATGTAGATGTTACACAGGAAGAGTCTCGAAAAATAAAGGAGGAATTCGCAACAAGTGAAATTTTTTCTATAAATGGAGTTGCTTTTGATACTGCTGTAAATGGGCCCAATGACTATTAAAATTTTGTTGCAGATTCACCAAGTATTGATTCTTTAAGGATGAACAATAGACTGCAAATTTCATAATCTTTTTGTGTTTCTGGAATAGAGCAAGAGAGGGGGAGAGAGAAAGATGCCTTCCAACTCTTCGAACTTGTGTGAATGAGTCAGCAAAGGAACTTGTGATTGAAAGAAGATGGAGAGACGTGGTTTAATTTCTTACAGTTTTGTCGCCCAGCAAAGTCGAACCACTGACCCCTCCCCTATTTTGTAGAAGCAACCTGCGGCCTGTCTCTTTTTGGTCTGCAACTATGAAGAAGAATTGAAGCACTTGAAGAGTTTATGAGCTGAAATGGAGAAACTTGTCAAGATGTAGGAGCCTCGCATCACACCCAAGATCAAATGTGAGAAGAGGAATCCTTGTGTGGGTCAAAATCGGAGAAGCCATGCTAAGGGCATCATGGTACTCATCAAGTCCAGTGAAGGGGCTTAGAGGCATGAAATGAGAGGCCCCGCTGCTCCTGCTGGTAAACTCTTTCATTTGCCGCCCATTTCAGAGGTGAATTTGGTAGCGGTGGCAGCGGCTTTGAAAGTGAGAGTGTTAGTTCACTAGTGGATCATTTAAAATTATATATATCTTTACACCATTCAAGTCATTGTCATTACATAAAATATATCCAGGAACACATTCAGCTCCAATCTTACAGTTGATTTGATTGTGCCTCATAATGGAGGAATTCTCATTAATTGCTCAAACCTTTTAAAGAAAGTGTATTCAGCATGTCTATGAAGTAAAAGAATCCCATTTTTTCAGACCAACTTTTATAGAGTTATGTTATTTTTGGTAATATATGTGTTAAGACAAGAAAATTGTATGTATAATTTTCTCACAAATTGGAGTTTAACATACAAGAATTAGAAGATGAAAAGTCCCTTTCTAATTGTTTATAATATGGGGTTTCTCTATCTCCATGAAATGACTATATTATCATGAGATGAAAATTATTATTGTTTATAAGGGATGACGATAATAGAACGGTCATTGATAACGAGTTGTAATTTATTTTTTTATTATTATATAGCTTACACCATTCAAGTGACTGTAATTACATAAAATATATGTAGGAAAACATTCAACTTCAATCTTATGGTTGATTTGATTGTGCCTCATAATGGAGCAATGCTCATTAATTGCTCAGACCTTTTAAATATACTATATTCAGCATGTCTATGAAGTAAAAGAATCCTATTTTTTCAAACCAACTTTTATAGAGCTATGCTATATTTGGTAATATATGTGCTAAGACAAGCAAATTGTATGGATGATTTTCTCACAAATTGAAGTGTTACATAGAAGGATTAGAAGATGAGAAGCCCCTTTCTAATTGTTTATAATATGGGGTTTCTCTACCTCCATGAAATGACTATATTGTCTTGAAACTAAAATTATTATTATTTATAAAGGATGATGTGTAATGCCCATACCCTAGTCGGATTTTTAAAACCCGTTTAACCTTGATTGACTTCCTATGTGGCATTCTCGAATGGTAGATTAACCGATATGCAATGTGTAGTTTAGATAATATAAATAAATTGTGCATACTTATTATTGTGCTTTTGCATCGATTTTCGTGTAAATGCAATTGTTCCCTAACCCTTGAGATAAATCTCGAGCTAACGCCTTCATTGAATATGTATATGTATATGCATGCTTGTATGAGTTCATGGGTGCAGGAGATTGTAGGTACAACACCGCTTAGGGCAAGGTTCACCTCCTTTGGAACTTGCAAGGTTGAGTATGCTCTTTCATCTTTTGAATTCAGAATTAGTGGTCATATAACGCTCGTCTTGCCTTAGCCATGGTTAGGTGAGCATCGTGCGTGGATTCGTGGAGCTTGCCTTTCATTGGGATGCGTGTCGAGAGATTTGGAGGACTACCTCGATTTGCGTGCCTTGCACGAGGTAAGTGAGGTTTTTTATCCTAAGTATTAAATTTAAAATTATGATTAAACGTACACATTAGAGATATAGAAATTTAAATAGGTAGCTTATTTATACGATGAATCAGTAATTAAAGAGATTTGCTTTAAATTATTATTGTAGCAAGTTTAAGGTATTTAACTGAGGTTAGTGTGCTCATTTATGCATTTGTAACTTTTATGCATTTGTAGTCGAGAAATTAGAATAAATTAAACTCTTGCATTAGATTAGTCATTTATTTAAAAATGTCGCTTTATTATGTTGTAGCGAGTTAATTTAATAGCTAATTTTAAAATAATGAATTTAATGAGATTATGCATTTTTGGAAAGGAAAAATTTAAAGACATTTGGGAGATAGCAATAAATTACGCATTTTCGCATTTGGAGGGAAAAGGGAAAATTATTATTATTTAAAAGAAATTATTTCTTCTTACTTGTATAGTTGATAAAATATAAAAGTTTGATTTTCAGTAAATTAAATTAAAGTTAAATATGAAATAGAAGCTTTTAAATTTTAAAAGAAAAATGAACAAGGAGGGAATGAATGATTCCCATTTGGATTTTCATTTATTGTATTTTAGAAATAAAACCCTAAATTCGAAATTGAAATTAGGGCAAAATTAGGGCTTTTTCTTTTTAACCTAGTTTTGGGAGACATTTTGGGGGTTCTTGGTTTTGGGAGTTTTTTTGAAGAAAAATGGAAGATTTGGATTGGAGCAGCAGAATGGGAAGCTTTTCATCAAGATTCATGCCTGGAAATTGCATTTTGAGGTAGGATTCGAATCCACTACCTTATTTATTTGTTGAATACAAAAAGAAATAGTCTTATCCATGAATGATTTGGGGTTAGTTTCCAGATTACTTTCAATCTAGTTGTTCTCGAATCAAACCCTCGTTGCTTGATGGATTTTGTGATTTCTAACTTGTTAGAAATTTTTCTCCCATAATGGAGATTTTGGTGTAATTCTGGAAATTTATTATATGACTGCAAAATGGGGTTTTATTTTGTTTACATCTTCATTTTGGGTGTTTTGTTTCATGATAAAAAAAATAAACAAAAAAAGAGGATTGCTGGAAATCATTTTTTTTTAACCCCTGTCTGTGAGACTGTGAGTTAAGCTTCTGGAAATAGTTATTTTTTTTTTATGACTGTTTATTTCTATTTGTTTCCATAGCAAATATATTTTAAAGACAAAATTTTATTTTTTTTAAAAAAAGGGGGTTTATTGCCCCCCCACGGCATTGCTACCAGTTGGTAGCGATCTGCTACCAAATGGTAGCAGCACTACCTTTGGTAGCGCCCTGCTACCATTTGGTAGCAACGCTACCAAAAGGTAGCTAGGCTGCCAACAATGGGGGAGGGCCCACGTGGATGTCCACGTGGGTACCCTCTCCCCTCTCTTTTTTTTTGAAATTTAAAAAAACAGTTTATGTTATTGTTTTATTTAATTATTATTATTTTATTTTAAATAATTTGTTTTCTTAAGTAAAAAGGGGGTTCAGTCTAATGGATTTATAATTATTAATTGTTTATTATTTTATATAATATGTTTAGAAAAACAAAGGGAGATATATATGCATGTCACATAAAAGAGAAGAATTCAGATTTATTTAGTGAACTAAAAAAGAAAATTTAGTATAAGGGATTTACTTTTAATTCCTTGATAATATTCAATTTTAAATTCAGTTCTTATCCTATTAATCTTGGATTATAAATTAATATATATATGGACCTTAGGGAATCAACTTTAGTAAACCCATACTTGAATACAAGTTTCTTTTAAACTTCATATTGGTCTCAGCATACTCAAGTTAACTCTTATTTTTTTCATGGTCTAAATAGTCATGGTGGACCAAAACGAATTTTTGAATAAAAGTTAAATTATCAAATCCGTAAACTTGTTCGACATTAGTGGTTAGACAGATATGGTAAACGAACACCTCTTCCGGATTATGCTTACGTAGGTTTAAATTTTTCTATAATAGAAGTTGGTGATGGAATGGCAAGACTTGTCATGAGAGTGGATGGTTATATGTCGGTTTAACCCCCTTAGTTAGGCTACCGTCAAGCAATAGAATCTAGTTTTGTTGTTTTCCTTTGGTTATAATTCAATTTGACCCGCTTTTAAAAGGGATCACTGTGTAATAAGCAATCGAAATAGATGTTGAATAGTGTAGGTGTTCGCCTAAACGGCAAAGTTGTAAAGACATGTAACTATGTATTCCTGACAATATAATACCAAAGGGGTCTTGCAGTTGAGCAGACCCGGAGATGTAGCCCATCCGGGGTGAACTCCGAGATCATATTCTGTGTCATGCGATGTTTATAGCGTACTTTGTTTTATGTTTTAAATTTTCTTGAATGGTTGTATTTTTGCAAAGTGTATGGTGTAAATTAAATGAATTCAAGTTTAAATGTATAACATTTTTCATATGGATAAACGTAGTTATTCAAGTTCATAAAACATTGTGAATTATGAATATGGCATGGTACTTATATATTGAAAATTTAAAGTGTGAAAAAAAAAAAAAGGTAAATTGGTAACGTTAATTTGAATGGTAATAGTGGCAGAAATCTAATTAGAGTTTCTTTATGGGATCATCTTGATATTAAGTATATAAATGGAATGGATGTAAAAAGGAAACAAAGATAAAACTATGTCACTATTCTTTAATTGAAATCTAAAAGATGAACATAATAGAAATATCTATCCTTTACCTTAGTAAACGAACCTCGCCATGTCAATTATGTTTCATTGCATTGGGTAAATTTGTTAAGTTATTTCACGATTTAATCTTAACAATAAACCTCACCAGAGTAATTCGATAACCGTGTGGGCTTAATTAGGTATTCATGTAGTATAAGGGATGCATATGCTTAGTTATTCAGGTTGTAATTAAAAACAATAATCCTCACTAAATTAACTTTATAATTGTGTGAACCCAACTGGAAAACCCATATGTTAATCTTATAAAAAGGAATCCCTCATGTTTGTTAAGATTGAACCAGAATGGGGAACGTTATGATAATTATGTTTCATTATATCGGATATAGTTGTTTGGTCAAATACGTTTAATCTTAACAGATCAACCTTACCGAAATTTAACTTGATAATTGGTGAAACCCATTTAGGCATTTACCATCTTACCCTTGTAAATGAACATCGCCATGTTAATTGTAATTCACTTTATCAAATGAAATCACTTAGTTGTTTACGTTTTAATCCTAACAAATATTCTTTATCAGATTAATTTCATACAAGAGTGAACTCAACTAGTATCTATATTTGTAACCTTAAATAACGAATCCCTTATGAATGCTGAAATGGATCTAAAAAAAAGGAAGTTTTGGTATAGTTATTTAAACCTTAATCTTAATATAATATATGTACCATCTCATATTAACCTCGTTTATAAGAAGAGATATGCAAAAAGATAATTGTATTCTAATCCTAATAGAAGAACATCACTATGGTCTGAATTATTCGAACCTTGAAATGATGAATGTAATCCCGTTAACGATATTTTAAATTGAAGGATGCTCTCGGGGGTTTAATGCATATCCAACTTAATGAAGTTAGTCCATTTATTACATTATTAAAAATTCAAATGAGATCTATGGCTACTCATAACTTACCCTTCGTATAAGCACTACAACTCATTAGTTGAATATGCATGAAACCAAATGAGGGGACTTCACTCTATTAATTGTGGTTAATCCTTAAGAAATAAATCTCTCTCATTAACCATGCTTTTAATATAAAAAAAAAAAGAGATAACAAATGTGGGTGAATATTTTAAAATCAAATGATGAAACCCTCGCTTTACTAATCATAGTTTAACCTTGAATGAATGAACCTCATTAGGCATATTCTTAAAACATTAAAGGATGAAATCAATTGTGAATGGATACCACAACCCAAGGTATGGAATTCATGAGCCCATTTTGGGGGCCTCTTAGAGTAATTATGAATTAAAGTGTGTTGAATAAATAATCTCCTCAATGGCCTCCTAACCATCGAAGTAATTGAACGCTTCCTAAAGATATAAGGTGTTAAACCATTGAACACATATTTAATCAAGGACTATGCATTATCTCGTAATTAAGTTATCCAGTTTAATAGATCTAATGACGCAAGTTGAGTTAGGTGTAAGGTTGTGTAATCGCGTTAGGAAACTCCTTAGGGTTGGCTGAGCCTTTCGCTGTGATATCTAAGTTGACAGGTAATCCCCATTGTATTTTAATGTCGTGTCTAATAATGAATTGAGTTAACTTCAATTTATCTTAATATCGCAACCTCTTCGTTAACACTCTAAATTACTATAAAAAAAAAAAAATTTACACTCTATTTGAGTGTTTTAATTTAAACCCATAGGGGTTTCCTGGCGGGGCATTACATGATGATAATAGAATGGTCATTGATATCGAGTTGTAATTTATTTTTTTATTATTGTATAGATTTCCACAATTCAAGTCACTATCATTACATAAAATATATCCAAGAAAACTGTTAGCTTCAATCTTACAATTGATTTGATTGTGCCTCATAATGGAGCAATTCTTGTTAATTGCTCAAACCTTTTAAATAGAGTGTATTCAGCATGTCTATGAAGTAAAAGAATCCCATTTTTTCAAACCTACTTTTATAGAGCTATGTTATTTTTGGTAATATGTGTGTTAAGACAAGCAAACTGTATGGATGATTTTCTCACAAATTAGAGTGTTACATACAAGGATTAGAAGATGTGAAGCCCATTTCTAATTGTTTATAATATGGGGTTTCCCTACCTCCATGAAATGACTATATTGTCATGAAATAAAAATTATAATTGTATAAAGGATGGCGATAATAGAATGGCCATTGAGAATGAGTTGTAATATATATTTTTATTATTGTGAGATCCAATGTAATATGCTCACTCATGTTATTCGTTGTGTTAAGGATGGTACGCATTCATAACTTTGTATTTCATTGATGATACATTGAGGAACTTTGGATTTATTTTTGTACAGAATTCTAGTGGGTGTTGTGTTGCATAGGTGCACTTATAGACTTCTTTCTAATTATTATAATTGTTTCTTGTGGTGAGTATACATACTCATAATTAGTGGTAATATGTTCACCATTTTTACATTATTATCTAATGATGACACTTTGATTACAATTCTATGAGCACTTTGTGACTATAGAATATTTTACATGATATAATCATATTGATATGTTTTTTAGATTCTTAGTTGTTAAGATAATGATTTCGGAAGTATATAAATTTTGTATACAATATCCTCTAGGTATAACCTAGATACTACTACTTTTTATTCTAGTTTGTAGTGATCTTCTATATATGTACATGTTCCTAAGTTATTTAATTTATTAGATTTTATCCTTCAGTGTTTCTCATTTTTGTAATTGTAATTTTCTTCTCGACTAGTTTCCCAGTTATCATATGATATTAGAGATTTATCTCATGCAAATAAACAATATTTTTGTTTGAAAATTTATGTCATGGTATGATTTTAGGCATTTGGATAATCTAGAGATATTTTTTGAAGATAGAAATAAAGGGAGATAGATAAATATAGAGAGAGATAGAGAAGGAGAGGGAGAGGAAGTTATATATATGTGTGTGTGTGTATGTGTATGTGTACAGAGACAAAGAGAGAGGCATCGAGAGAGATAGATATGTTAGATAGTTCAAATAACTGGAAGACAAAGAAGATAGGGGGGGGTGAATCAGTTGTCACATATTACCGGAACTATTGGCAATTTAAACTTTAATATTGGAACCCAAAACATTAATATTGGAATAGCAGTTAAACCAACTAAGCATAAACAATAATCACAAAATAAATACCATCCACGTGACACCAAGATTTGTACGTGGAAAACCAAGTGAAGGGAAAAAAAATGGTGAGAAGCCTACCCATAGTTAGATAATACTTCTGTAGTAATTATGTTAATTATAATTGAGGGGCCTGCACTTGCAAGAAGGCCAACATCCTAGAGTACACTGCTCATCACAAAAGGAGCCTCCTTGACTACAAAGAAATCCAGACTACAATCCCAAGAAGTGTTGTACTACAAAAGATAGCATCTCCTATGCTTGAGTATAGTTCCAATTAAGCTCAATACCAGAGGACTAAATCCTCTTACATACACCTAATTCGATCTCCAATGGTTGACCAAATCCTCTACTTAAATGATATTACATTATCAAGCAATGCTAATAATGATAACTCGGGGAATTATTGAATGAAAACTCTATCAATAATTTCTTGATCCTATTCTACAACCATTTTCCATTTATTTGCAAGAATAGAATACAAAGAATCAAAAATGTCCTTCTCAATATCTTGAGGCAACTGATTGTATTGACATAGATGGTTGATTACCTCTTGAACAATTTGTTGTTTCTGACCATCATCAAATGAATCAAAATACTCTTTCACATTATCAAACCGTTTCTCCCCTAATTTTTTTAATATCCTCTCAAAATCAGTCATTGGTTTGTATGATGTAACATTAATAGGAGTACTTTCCTTTGAAATTTCTCCTACTGGTTTGGATTTCTTACCAGTCAATTTCACCTTCTTTGGTTCCTCTTCAGTGTCAGTATCCTCAGATACTTCTTGAAGATTGAGATGTCTACCTCTCTTCTTTGTTGCAGTCTACTTATTTGCATATACTTTGGGTACCGGTTCCTTTTTGACTTGAATATTTCTTGTCACCCTTGTATTGGTGGTCACTAAAGCTACTTGCTCAACTTTCTTCTTTTTCTCTTTGGCACTATTGGGTTGAGTAGGTGCATTCCTTTCCCAGCTTTTTCTTCTTCTTATCCTTAGGAGATGCCAAAAAACTATTGGCATAACCAATAAATAAGTCATAGTTGACTTCATAACTCATTTCTTCCATCTCTTCCTCCCTGGGTTCAATGGCCTCCATAAGGCAGAAATCAGTGGTTACAGTGAAACAAATGCCTTTTCAAAGTGTTTCACCACTTCATCAGGTAGCCTTAACCTTATGCTCATCTTCTTTTGAAACTCATTGAAATATATGTTCATGGCAACAGGAAATGTGTTCTTCACAGCCTTAATGCTATTTTTTATTTGATTTGTAACCGATATGTCCTTAGACCATTCAACATCACCAATTCCTGGTAGGAAATTCTAAAAATAGAAGAATAGACCAATCGACCATTGACCATATTTGAATTTTTGACTATTGTCATTCTTAATTCATTTTAAGGTCAGCATCAATTGTCTTCTCATTGCCTCACACGAGTCATAATCTGCATTCTCTATAATCATCATGTAGGCGGCATGCACAATAGTCGATGGTACACTATTCATCCTACTAGAGTGGAATATCCGATAACCAATGACCATAGTTGCAAATCTAACTGCTAGATCTGCAATGTTGTTGATCGATATAGCATGAACATCAACGATGGTTAGAGTCAGTGCAATCATAGTCTCTTTTGAAATTGTCCTTATTTTTGTTACTTTACCGATTTTCCAGAAACTAGTCACTGCATGAATTTCTTCCTTTGTGATTATGTGCGACCTATCAAGATACATATTCTCTCCATGTGCACAACTAAGGATAATCCTAACATGCTCTTCCTCAAAATCTTCAAGAAAATATGCCACATTATGAAAACCCTTTTCATAAACCCTAACGTATTCGGGTTTTATTTTCCCATTCTTATCACACAAAGGTTTGAGTTGTGAATAAATTGATAGTGATCCTAGATCCTCAATTTTATAGTCTATATAGTTGGATAAATCACCTTTGATCATCACACCATCAGGAACTTAAGACAATGCATTATATGATTCTATTTTATCTTATTCCATAGACACCATAGATTCAACAGTAATCATAAGTCTCTTTGCTAGTATAGACGATGCCATTCTGGATAATCTTGATTTGAGAGATTGAAAAAGAATACCTTATTATCTTCATGCTGGCAAGGTTTCTGATTGATCTCTCGAATGCACACCCATTTTGCCTTTTCTTATCTTCGAATCTGATTCAACTTTTGAACTGCAGCACAAATCCATTCACAATCAACTAACAATTCTTTGTTTCGATCTACAGGTGCTCAAAAACTCTTCTTCAAATGCAATTAGGGTAAACGTAACTTAGTAAAACTTTATTTTATAAACTTACCCACTGTATTAATTGCACAACTGATAGGGTAACAAACTCACCTATACCAATAGGTATATAACCGGTTGGTAATCCTTAGAAAACTGATAGATAAGAATATCAAGAATTCTCATAATACAACTTGAAATGAAAAAATATCTTACCATATATTCTTCAAGGGGTCCGAACGTAGGTTTACCACTATGCTCCCCTTAGGCTTGATGAAAAGCTCAGTTCTCAGGTGTAGGATTCTCCACACTAAGTGAAGGGTTAGATTCTTCTCTAGGCTTGTTCTCACTTTTCTTCTTTTAGATTTTGTTCATCTCCACTCTAGTTTCTTCAACATCAACCTTTTGCTTACCATTTTGATCTTCATAGTGGTTAATCGGTTTGTTCTTCTTAGTTCTACAAAACTTAGCCATGTGTCCTAGTTTTTGACAATGATAGATGGCCATCCTAGATGCTCTCCAAGGTCCTGCATTACCTCTTCCAGTTCTCCTTCTGTAGTTCATAGCCACATGTCCATAATTATTGCAAATTGTGCAAATCAAATTTATTACCTTTTCCATCTCATATGGACTGAACCAGTTGACAAAGGCTTTTTTCTAGTTCATGTTTCTTCGGTTGTCATAGGTCCTTCTCCAATCATTGATAGGTCTTGGATTCATGTGAGGTGTTGAATTGTTCACTCCATATTTGCATTCAACTAATCTATGTCCATAAATGTTGCATATGTAACAATGACCTTCAAATCTTCTAGACACATATCTAGCATTAGCATTATAGCTTGTGTTCACATTAGGTCTTCTTCTACACACATTAGTAGTACATCTAGGTTTGTGACAGATAAAGGAAATAGGTTTGAAAACTTTCTTACCAATAGGCTTCTTAGCCTTAGGAGAAGTTTTATCTTTGTGTACGTTGCTCTTGGTACTGAATGATTCTCCTTTCTCAGATGTGTTGAATCTGAGTCCAGATGTGTCACCTTTCATCCTCTGAGATTGGATCTACTCATCCAGCATAGAAGAACTCTTATTAAATTTTTCAAGCTTGCTATTTGCCTCAATAATCTCTTTGGTAAGATATTCATTGTGCTTTGTTTGAGTCTCTCTCAGAGAAATTGCCATTTAAAGATCTAACTATAAAGATTATTTCTCTTCCTTCTCCTCATGCCAACGTTCATGGAAAGATGCATTCTCCTGCTTGATCTTTGCAATCTCATGATCTCTCTCTTTGATTAGGTCTTCAGCTGCCCTCCTTGCTTCAAGTTCCCTCCTCAGATTTAGCTTTTCACTATTCAGTTGTACCACTTCTTCAACCAGTGCATCAATGTTGGCCTCATCAAAAGAACTATTGTCAGTGATATCCAATAGTTCCTCAATCAGTCACTCCTTATAACTTGTGAAGATTTAAATCTGCCCCTTAGGGTTTCAAGCTCTTCCTTGGTTGCATCTAGCACTCTAGCCATCTCTATATAACTCATATCTCCCATACTAGCTTTAGGGTTTCCTTCCAAGTGATTAATCCTTAAGGAATTTAGGCTCTGATACCAATTTATAGACTTAGAAAGCATTGAGAGAGGGGGTGAATCAGTGATAGCAAAAGCAATACCACTTTAAAGACAGACCGGTAAGAACAATACACCAGTTTACTTAAAACTATGCATGCAACCCAAAGTGATATAAAAGCATCCACAACAAGTAAAACATCCACCATAACACAAGTGTTTATATGTGGAAAACCCCACTAGGAAAAACCACAGTGAGATGGGAATCACAAGTTAACTATCTGCAGAAATAGGTAATTGACCGATTAAGGTCTACAAAGTGCTCTGCTAGGAGTGTATCCTATTAAAGATCCCAAAGCCCTGTTAGGAGCTATACTTGATTAAAGGTAGCACCTTGTTAGGAGTAACCTCAGTAGAGGATTTCAAACCCAAACTAATGGATCACCTAGTTAGAGGATTTGTACAAAGAAGCTTGTGAGAGCTTACTCGGTTAGGAGATTTAACTATTGTAGTGATAAGAAAACAATAGGTGGCATGATCTATAAATAGCACATATTGCTTGTATAGATCCTCTTCTCCTCACTCAATACTGCATCACTGACATACTCTGCAACTCCTTTAATAAATCACATCAACTCATCACTTGTATCTCACATCATAAAACTAGTTCATCACAATGTCATTTTATAGACATTAGATTTCATGTTGGCTCAAGAACCTCATCGCAATTTCCTAGGTTTAGTGTATCTTGATAATCTTACATAACACATCACACATTACTACCAAATCCATCGATTAGAGATAACTCATCACGACGAGTGATAACTCATCACACACTTAGTGAGACCTATTGGAACATGGATAATGGTTGAGTGTTAACCACTTCCAACTCATAGACCGATTATCCTCCATTTGCCTCTTTATTGATCTCCAAAGTCTCTCCAAATTGGTGTCAGTGAAAATGACAAAAAACAATTGTCATTCATGCATATCCCGGTTGTTTACATATACCAGTTGGACCTCTTTATACAAATGATACTAGTTTGCAATACTAAGACTTAGGAGTACTACCTGTTTGTCTTAACTAAGATGACTATGACAATGTGAACATATGTGTGTATATGTGTCATCAATGACAACACATAAAGTCATCCAATATAAAAATCATGATCAAGCCAACAAGATGATGACTTTAGGAATTGTTATATGGGTTATTATGATGTTATGTGCTCATTTGATAACTTATATCTATCTCTTTGTATTTGTTGTTAATACTCTCTTATGATGGTCTAAGGATATTTTATGATGTACTAACCCTAATTCTTGAAGTGCGATCGATTATGATATTGCTTGATTGTTTGTGAGTGTCTTCTATTATCTTTCTGATAGGGATGATGTCACATCACTCATTACGAGCAAGATGTGTCGTTATGATTCTCTATCACTTGCCTGTATTATATATGGTATATGTTGTATCGTGGCTTTGTGGATGCATGATTTGAAGGTACCAGACATAGAATCTACCTGGATTCACAGGTCTGAGTCTGTCTTATCCCAATGGCAAGTTGATTGAAGATGACAGAAAATCCCATTCTACACTCTAGGTGTAAGATTGATTACCCTTGTTAGTCTTGCATGAGTTGTTGTTTAGTGTTGAGTGATCTCTTGGATGTGTTTTTGATGTAATGCTTGGAGTGTTATGTTATTCATTGATTTAGTTATTAATTGATTAAATGATTTTATATCATTGGATATTTATTATTTATTGTCTTTAAGAATTATTAATATTGTTATATAGCCTTTGATTATTTATTTATGGCTTTAATTTATTTATAGCCCTTGGTTTATTATATTTATTTATTAGGATTTGTATAGATTGTACCCATGAGTATTATTATTATTTATCTTTTTAAAATTTTGGGATAATTAATATATTCTTTCTACTTACCCTCTTATTCTATTGGTTGAATTATTGGGTAAGTTAATTCAATAATATCTTATTTATTTCTGCCTTGGGTTTTGTTATGGGTTGGTAAGAAATATTATTTTTGTTGTTATTTTGATTTGCTGACATATTGTATGGTTTTGGCCTAGTTTTCTATTTATTTTCTTTACTATGATATTATGGGGGTTGGCTCGGGAAGTGTTTTTCTATGATTTTGGATTTGGATTGTTTGGAGGAATTTGGATTGTGGCCTGTTGGAACTTCTTTAGCAAATCCATCCTTTCATTTTCAAATTTTCACCAGGTCGAAAGATTTCTTGCTCTTGCATTTTCTATTTTAGTTGTAACTATATGGATTGGGGAAAATATTATGTATTGTAGTTGTGCACAAATGGGAATAGCCAACTCTACAAACATTGTCTGTGCATTCTTGGCTTCCTGTGTGTTATGCTTTGGATAGGATTTGAGATTTGGTTTCTGTTACATCCTTGTTGTTGTTGGAGGAGTCAGGAAATTATTTATTCTATGTAGTTTTATGTGTTTTGGCTCAATGTCGTGTCCACCATTTCTGAGAAATCTTTTATTATGGTTTATGGTTCAGTGTTTTATTTATATCATTTGTTTGCTATGATCTATGCATCTCTATTGAACCTTTATTTATAAATTTTTTATACTTGAATCATTTTATTTTATTTTGCTAAGTTTCATGGTTCTATCTGAGTTTTCTAAGAAAATGCGCTAAAAGGACATATGCGCTATTTGTTTAAGTATATGCATTGTTTTACCTATCAAATGCATTGTTTTTTTTCTCATATCTAGTGCAGTGTGATTCAAATGTACTGAAACATTATGAATGTGTCATAGGATTTGATCAATTTTCCATAGATTAGGATATATGTGTTGCAGGACTCAATAGATGTGTTTTTCAATTAGGTATATGCGCTAACCCGCTAAACAAATGTGCAAATCTGGTTATTTTAATATTCTAAGTTAGTTTACCAAATCTTTTAGTATTCTATTTGGATTTATCAGTTCTCTATTTGTCTTGGGTTACTATCCATAATCGTGTTATATTTTCTGAGTACTCTTGGATGTCCGAAGTAATATTTTGATGTGTTATTTAATCATTTGTATCGTTATAGGATGAGTATTACCTTGCTATGTTGATGGTTCTTTTATCTCTGATATTGTGTGATCTATGAGATCTATGTGAATTATGCTATTGGCTCAATGTGTATTTATGATGTTTGATCTTGGATAGTTAGGTTGTATTTTGTGGGACATCTTACTTGATTGTTTATGTTGTTAAGGCCTACATGCATGATTAGGGGGAGGGTTTCCATGAGTCTACCAAAGTCATGAGGAATGGACTACTAAGATTCTTGTGTAATAGAGCTAGCATCTAGACCATTTGGATAGCTCATTGGAGGTTTTCCATTGTAATTGATAAGTGATAATATAATAATTAATATTAGGTGGGTTGGGTAAAGTAACTCATCTAAGAAAGATAATAAATGTGTTCTGCAATACCCATCTCATGGATCAGAGACCGGAGTGAGGTGGTAGATCTGGTTACCGAGTAAACCATACTACCTTGATTTCCTCAAAGGTTGAGGCAGTTCCGCATGTGTATCCTATGTGGTAGCATGTGATGACATTCTTTTCCTACATGTTGGTCCTAGTTCCTTATGTCTTGTTCTTGAGTCACCTCTGGAGGTTTCTTAGTTATTTGATATGTTTTTCTTGGTTTGTGGTAAAGTTGTTTCCTCTTTGGTTGATAGGTGTCAGCTTAGATCTAGAGTGTGTGTGGGATGTTGTGTCATCTTCTAGCACAATGGTGGATCCTTTAGATCCACATGGTCGAGTGTTTGGTGCCTTTCTTTCATTGGGATTCTTTTCTTGGATGAATTCCATGGATGTGGATCTCTTATCTCTTTAGTTCATATATGGATATTCATAGAAGATTATTGTATGTGATTCATTTGACATGTATATGTAAATACATTTGAGAGCTATGATGATTGTTGTAAAAGACACTGTATTCATGTATCTAGTAGATGTTATTAGGGAGAGCAATGATGTATCATGTGTATCTTGAGAATGATTAATAATGAGGACAGTGGATATTGAATCTATGGATGTGTACTTGGTGCTATGATTGTGATAGGGGGGGGTGAATCAGTTGTCACATATTACCGGAACTATTGGCAATTTAAACTTTAATATTTGAACCCAAAACATTAATATTGGAATAGCAGTTAAACCAACTAAGCATAAACAATAATCACAAAATAAATACCATCCACGTGACACCAAGATTTGTACGTGGAAAACCAAGTGAAGGGAAAAAAAATGGTGAGAAGCCTACCCATAGTTAGATAATACTTCTGTAGTAAGTATGTTAATTATAATTGAGGGGCTTGCACTTGCAAGAAGGCCAAAATCCTAGAGTACACTGCTCATCACAAAAGGAGCCTCCTTGACTACAAAGAAATCTAGACTACAATCCCAAGAAGTGTTGTACTGCAAAAGATAGCATCTCCTATGCCTGAGTATAGTTCCAATTAAGCTCAATACCAGAGGAATAAATCCTCTTACATACACCTAATTCGATCTCCAATGGTTGACCAAATCCTCTACTTAAATGATATTACATTATCAAGCAATGCTAATAATTCATCTCTAGATAACTCGGGGAATTATTGAATGAAAACTCTATCAATAATTTCTTGATCCTATTCTACAACCATTTTCCATTTATTTGCAAGAATAGAATACAAAGAATCAAAAATGTCCTTCTCAATATCTTGAGGCAACTGATTGTATTGACATAGATGGTTGATTACCTCTTGAACAATTTGTTGTTTCTGACCATCATCAAATGAATCAAAATACTCTTTCACATTATCAAACCGTTTCTCCCCTAATTTTTTTAATGTCCTCTCAAAATCAGTCATTGGTTTGTATGATGTAACATTAATAGGAGTACTTTCCTTTGAAATTTCTCCTACTGGTTTGGATTTCTTACCAGTCAATTTCACCTTCTTTGGTTCCTCTTCAGTGTCAGTATCCTCAGATACTTCTTGAAGATTGAGATGTCTACCTCTCTTCTTTGTTGCAGTCTACTTATTTGCATATACTTTGGGTACCGGTTCCTTTTTGACTTGAATATTTCTTGTCACCCTTGTATCGGTGGTCACTAAAGCTACTTGCTCAGCTTTCTTCTTTTTCTCTTTGGCACTATTGGGTTGAGTAGGTGCATTCCTTTCCTAGTAAGTTCCCAATTTTTTCTTCTTCTTATCCTTAGGAGATGCCAAAAAACTATTGGCACAACCAATAAATAAGTCATAGTTGACTTCATAACTTATTTCTTCCATCTCTTCCTCCCTGGGTTCAATGGCCTCCATAAGGTAGAAATCAATGGTTACAGTGAAACAAATGCCTTTTCAAAGTGTTTCACCACTTCATCAGGTAGCCTTAACCTTATGCTCATCTTCTTTTGAAACTCATTGAAATATATGTTCATGGCAATAGGAAATGTGTTCTTCACAGCGTTAATGCTATTTTTGATTTGATTTGTAACCGATATGTCCTTAGACCATTCAACATCACCAATTCCTGGTAGGAAATTCTAAAAATAGAAGAATAGACCTATCGACCATTGACCATATTTGAATTTTTGACTATTGTCATTCTTAATTCATTTTAAGGTCAGCATCAATTGTCTTCTCATTGCCTCACACAAGTCATAATCTGCATTCTCAATAATCATCATGTAGGCGGCATGCACAATAGTCGATGGTACACTATTCATCCTACTAGAGTGGAATATCCGATAACCAATGACCATAGTTGCAAATCTAACCGCTAGATCTGCAATGTTGTTGATCGATATAGCATGACCATCAACGATGGTTAGAGTCAGTGCAATCATAGTCTCTTTTGAAATTGTCCTTAGTTTTGTTACTTTACCAATTTTCCAGAAACTAGTCACTGCATGAATTTCTTCCTTTGTGATTATGTGCGACCTATCAAGATACATATTCTCTCCATGTGCACGACTAAGGATAATCCTAACATGCTCTTCCTCAAAATCTTCAAGAAAATATGCCACATTATGAAAACCCTTTTCATAAACCCTAATGTATTCGGGTTTGATTTTCCCATTCTTATCACACAAAGGTTTGAGTTGTGAATAAATTGATAGTGATCCTAGATCCTCAATTTTATAGTCTATATAGTTGGATAAATCACCTTTGATCATCACACCATCAGGAACTTAAGACAATGCATTATATGATTCTATTTTATCTTATTCCATAGACACCATAGATTCAACAGTAATCATAAGTCTCTTTGCTAGTATAGACGATGCCATTTTGGATAATCTTGATTTGAGAGATTAAAAAAGAATACCTTATTATCTTCATGCTGGCAAGGTTTCTGATTGATCTCTCGAATGCACACCCATTTTGCCTTTTCTTATCTTCGAATCTGATTCAACTTTTGAACTGCAGCACAAATCCATTCACAATCAACTAACAATTCTTTGTTTCGATCTACAGGTGCTCAAAAACTCTTCTTCAAATGCAATTAGGGTAAACGTAACTCAGTAAAACTTTATTTTATAAACTTACCCACTGTATTAATTGCACAACTGATAGGGTAACAAACTCACCTATACCAATAGGTATATAACCGGTTGGTAATCCTTAGAAAACCGATAGATAAGAATATCAAGAATTCTCATAATACAACTTGAAATGAAAAAATATCTTACCATATATTCTTCAAGGGGTCCGAACGTAGGTTTACCACTATGCTCCCCTTAGGTTTGATGAAAAGGTCAGTTATTAGGTGCAGGATTCTCCACACTAAGTGAAGGGTTAGATTCTTTTGTAGGCTTTTTCTCACTTTTCTTCTTTTAGATTTTGTTCATCTCCACTCTAGTTTCTTCAACATCAACCTTTTGCTTACCTTTTGGATCTTCATAGTGGTTAATCAGTTTGTTCTTCTTAGTTCTACAAAACTTAGCCATGTGTCCTAGTTTTTGACAATGATAGATGGCCATCCTAGATGCTCTCGAAGGTCCTGCATTACCTCTTCCAGTTGTCCTTTTGTAGTTCATAGCCACATGTCCATAATTATTGCAAATTGTGCAAATCAAATTTATTACCTTTTCCATCTCATATGGACTGAACCAGTTGACAAAGGCTTTTTTCTAGTTCATGTTTCTTCGGTTGTCATAGGTCCTTCTCCAATCATTGATAGGTCTTGGATTCATGTGAGGTGTTGAATTGTTCACTCCATATTTGCATTCAACTAATCTATGTCCATAAATGTTGCATATGTAACAATGACCTTCAAATCTTCTAGACACATATCTAGCATTAGCATTATAGCTTGTGTTCACATTAGGTCTTCTTCTACACGCATTAGTAGTACATCTAGGTTTGTGACAGATAAAGCAAATAGGTTTGAAAACTTTCTTACCAATAGGCTTCTTAGCCTTAGGAGAAGTTTTATCTTTGTGTATGTTGCTCTTGGTACCGAATGATTCTCCTTTCTTAGATGTGTTGAATCTGAGTCCAGATGTGTCACCTTTCATCCTCTGAGATTGGATCTACTCATCTAGCATAGATGTGTCACCTTTCATCCTCTGAGATTGGATCTACTCATCTAGCATAGAAGAACTCTTATTAAATTTTTCAAGCTTCCTATTAGCCTCAATAATCTCTTTGGTAAGATATTCATTGTGCTTTGTTTGAGTCTCTCTCAGAGAAATTGCCATTTAAAGATCTAACTATAAAGATTATTTCTCTTCCTTCTCCTCATGCCAACGTTCATGGAAAGATGCATTTTCCTACTTGAGCTTGTTGCATCTAGCACTCTAGCCATCTCTATATAACTCATATCTCCCATACTGGCTTTAGGGTTTCCTTCCAAGTGATTAATCCTTAAGGAATTTAGGCTCTGATACCAATTTATAGACTTAGAAAGCATTGAGAGAGGGGGTGAATCAGTGATAGCAAAAACAATACCACTTTAAAGACAGACCGGTAAGAACAATACAGCAGTTTACTTAAAACTATGCATGCGACCCAAAGTGATATAAAAGCATCCACAACAAGTAAAACATCCACCATAACACAAGTGTTTATATGTGGAAAACCCCACTAGGAAAAGCCACGGTGAGATGGGAATCACAAGTTAACTATCTGCAGAAATAGGTAATTGACCGATTAAGGTCTACAAAGTGCTCTTCTAGGAGTGTATCCTATTAAAGATCCCAAAATGTGAGGTTTCATTTGCACAAAAGTCCTCTGAAATGGTTGAGAAGTGGGTGCATGTTCAACTTAGCCATGTGCCACAATACCCATCAGAAGCTATTTTATTAGACTTGAACAAGGCACATCTCAATCTATATCATAATGTTCAAGATGCTTCTTTACAGTCTCTATAAAATGACAACCACTAAAATCCATACTCGTTAAATAGAAAAAATAAAACTAGATCATCTCCTAATGTGCCCTTCATTCACTATTTTGTTTCCATTCATTCGACATATATAATTGATTAAATTGTAAATAAAACATGGTCCAATCAAATTGAAAATAAAAGATGGTGCAATTTTAGTTATCATCTTGAAAGAAAAAATAAATCTATTTTACCTAAAATTCTCAGTAATAATAAAATATTTAAATGCAAAGAGTTAGAGAAGATAAAGAGATTTTCTTTTAGTAGGAATATCAATGAGATTTTTTTTTAACAGAAGCAACAATATAGAATCACCCCAAGAGAAATCTCAACAATCAAAACAAATGTAGAAGAAGAAAAGAATGAACACATAAAGCCCAAATCAATGATAAAGATAGATAGAGATATAGAGAAAAGGGGAGAGGGAGAGAAAAATTATGAGATTTAAACAAATAGAGAGAAGTAGATATAGAGATATAGAGGGGGAAATAGACAAAGGGAGGGATAGAGATATATGTGAAGTGAATGGGAGAGTATTAGACATAGATAAGGGATAGGAGGGATCGAGCGAGGGAGAGATAGAGAGATGTAGCAAATATAATAGACTAAAGGGGAAAGAATCAAATTATACACCATTTGTATATAAGCCACTTGCATGCTAAATAAATTCTCCTTGTTTAAGCTTTATTTTCTTACATCATATGATTTAGTATAATATTAGATAACTTTAAATACCAAGACATGACAATATGTTACAAATTTTTTTACCAAAGTGGTTGGTAATAATTACTGATATAATTCGAGGGGGAAGAGAAAGGGAGAGGGAGACATAAAAAAACTCTATGTACTAAAAATCAATTCTATGTACTAAAGATAACAATTTTTTTTAACTCAAGTGTGACCCGAACAATACGTGTAGTACTTGAACCATAAATTTGAGTGCATCAAAAAAATGTCATTCCTGGCTTTTTGCAAGTGCAAGTCAAATAAAAAATATAGTAAGATATGCTAGATTTTATTAATATTATTTCATCTCTCTAACTCATATACACACACTCTCTATTTCTCCCTCCCTATCTCTATCTGTATCTCTCTCCCTCTCTCTTAACCTTCCTCTATTACTTGTGTCTATCAGCTTATTTCTCTCACTCTTTCCTCTCCATATGTATCTCAAATATATATCTCTCCCATTGCTATTAATATATCATTATCTCCATCTCTCTTTCTCTCCCTCTTATTCACCACATCGATCTTGTATGATATATCTATCTCTCTATTTCTCTCTATCTTCCTTTTAATCCTCTCTATCTCTCTCCCTATCTGATACATGAGCATCCCCGGTCTATGAGAAATCTTGCATCAGCCAAAAATATTTCCTTAGTTTTGTTCTTGTTCAGTTCATGTAGCAGTTTCTGTGTTTCATTTAGTGTATTCTGGTAGCTATTTGTCTTTCATCATGGATCAGATTTTTAGGTTCTAGGTGTGTTATTGTGCATTATTCCAGCCTTCTAGCTCATTTGGGTTCTTTTATGGTGATTTTTTGCTTCCGGAGTAACTGATTCTAGGTTCTGGAGTAGTTTTGAGCTTATCATCTAAGTTGTAGATTTCTTCTTTTTCTGAGTAATTTCTTGGATTGTGGATTAGTTTGGTGCCACACTCAATATTCTTAGGCCCTTGGTCGACCTTCCTTTGTGGTCCACACTTTTAGATTGTTCTTTCTGGATGGTATCTTCATGTTTTGGGGCTGACCTATCTTACACATTTCATTTTCCTTCTTTGGTTAATGTAATCTTTTATGGCTGACCCAGGTGTGTTCTGGAGGATATATATATATATATATATATATAATTTTATATAGTTATTAGAGGACATAAATTAGATGAAGTTCTAGATCCAATATTCGAGATCCAGATAACTCTGAGAGTTCTAGATGGATTGAAATCTGGTGTGTTAGCTTGTGTATAACCGGTGAGTGTACCAGATGTTCTATGCTAAATATATGATGAAGCAGATATCTAATTCTATCATATTTATATGTGTTTTTGTTGTTGATGTTGTGTTTCTCTTGCTGTATGATCTAGTCAGGTCTCTTTGAGGACCCACCAGACCATGGCTACATCAAGTGGTATCAGATCTGGTTGCAAACCTTGAGGCATTCCTTTGGGTGAAGAGATCATCGAGTGGAGGTAGGTTGTGAGTGTGAAGCAATTGAAACCTACAGTGAGATTGCCGAGTTGAGGAAGTTACACCGAAGTAAAGGAGGAGATGTTGCCTAGAAGGATGAACCCTCAGAGGGTAGAGAAGATGATGGAGGATTTCAAGAATGAGATGAGGAACAAGATCCAAAACACATTGGTTGGTTTACAAAGGAATCTGGAGTTTGAGGATGAATATGAAGAAGCTGGAGAAGATCTTGAAGTGGAAGAGGCTGAAGGACCGGAAGTTGGAAGAGAGGAAATATTTTTGAGAGAAATGGCACAAGCAAGTAAAATACATAAAGTGGAGATTTTGAACTATTTTGAGATGTTGAATTTGGAGTATTTGATTGATTGGATTGAAGAGTTGGAGGACTACTTTTAATTTGAGGATATTAAGGACCCATAGAGGGTTAGGCTCGAACAAACTAAATTGAAAGGGCATGTTGCCTTATGGTGCAAAGAGTTGTAGAGAAACATAGTTGAGAATGGTGAAATGAAGATCACCAAGTGGAGATAGATGGTTGCAAGATTGAAGGCTTAGTTCATTCTGAGAGACTATGTGTTAGAATTGTTCAAGAAGTTGCAGAAACTGAAGCAGAGAAACATGAGTGTGACAGAGTATACTAAGGAATTCTACAAGGTGATGATTAGATCTATACATAGAGAGATGGATAGCGAGAAGGTGGTTTGATACATAAATGGACTTGCATTTAACATTCAGGATAAGATGAGTACGCTAAAGATTTCTATAGTTGAGGAGGCTTACCAATATGCTTTGAAAGCTAAGGAGAAAGTGAAAAGTAGACAACCAAATTACCCTAGAGAAAAAGAGAGATATAAGGAGAAGATGAGTGTTAGTTCAGAGAAGTAGAAAGTGGATGAAGAACAAAAACATAAGTTGAATAAAGAACTAGATCAGAAGACATAGAGAAAAGGCAATGGCAGTAGCAACACAAGATTTTTGGGCAGATGTTTCAAATGTGGAGAGACCAGACATAGAACTTATGAGTGCAATCAAGGGGTGGCAAGAAATTGTGTGACAAATGAGGATTAGGAAGCTACCGTCACTAAATCTAAAAATGCACCAGAGTAGGGAGAATCTCTTATGTTCAGGAGGAACTTGATGGAGTAGAGTAGTGAAGATACCAGATCTACTTAGAGGAGTCTTTTCCGGACTGTATGCAAATCAAGTGGTAAGTCTTGTAAGGTTATTATGAACAATGGATGTACTGATAATTTTGTATTTGAGGAGATGTTGGAGAAGCTTGGATTGCAGAGGCTTAAGAATCCTTGTCCTTAAAAGGTGAGTTGGTTACAAGATGATCAAAAGTTAGAAGTAAAGGAGCAGAGTTTAGTGCATTTAAATATTGGATCTTTTAGAGATGAGGTCTTATGTGATGTTGTGTCTATGAGTGCTTGTCATTTTTTGTTGGGTAGACCTTGGCAGTTTGATAGAAGATATATTTATGATTGTAGAAGAAACCTGATCACTATTGAGAAGGATGGGTAGAAGTTCACTTTGAATTCCTTGAGGGAGAAGGAGAAAGAAGTGAGAAATTTGAGTCTTGGGAAGAATTGCAGTAATGAGAAGCTGGTTACAGAGGCTACCTTGATTGGTGGCATGGATTTACAAAAGGATCTAGTAGATAAGTCTCATAGCCAGATGGAACCAAATGGCTATAAGGTTACGTTGGTAGACCGGATGATGTCTTATAGTAGAAATAAATTTGAGTTACAGAGTAAAGAGAAAAGTAGTAAGAAGAGATAGTGTACAGATAAGAAGCAAGAAAAGAAGAAAAAAGAGAAACATAACTTGGAGAAAATGGATGGGGTTCCGAAAGAGGAAAGGAAGCGGTTCACAAACAAGGAAGATGTTTGGATCATAAATAAGCAAAGCGTTCTTATTTTGAATCCTTTTTGACATTCATGAGTTTCCACTCATGGAACATTGCTTTCTACCTGAGGTGTCTAATATAGGAGCATCCGTGCTTTATGAGAAATATTGCATCAATGAAAAAAAAATTCATTAGTTTTGTTCTTGTTCAGTTTGTTATCTCCTAGAAATTCACCCTCTACAAAGTTTGAAACTAAGCTTTCTGGAGAAACATGGGGTCACTTTGAAACTACTATTTTTTTAGGAAAAGGGAAACAAGATAACTAAAAATGCAAAATCCTACTTCTACAAACTAAAAGGAAATACTATGTGAATCACAAAAATTGCTAATTTTATGATAATTAGAAAGCTGAAGCACTCTAAAAACTATACTAAAAATAATAAGATAATATAACTTATTCAAGACATGCACACACATAAATATTTCACAAGAAGGTCTGAATGAGATTACTCAGTAACTTAGACATAACTTGAAACCTGCACATGACACTTTTGCTAAAAAGGTATAAATATAGTGAGACAAAATTATAAGGAAGGGAAAAACTCTTCACTGATAACTTGATCAATTAGAAAATACACAACTCTGCAAGAATAAGAAGAGATCAAAGTGTCACAAGTCTACAAGGTAGCTTTATCAATATCAAAATATATGAGTTCCAAAAATATGGCAATAAGAGAGGACAATGGACTATTAGAAGTCACTAAGGCTCCAAACTGCATAATTAGGAACTAACTCGAGAATGATTTACAAACATCAATATATCCTCCAATCTTCCTTCAAAAGATCCATAAGAATAGGAACTCCCAACAAACTAGGGTCAGATGCATTCAAAATGCCTCAAATCTAGGACCTATATTCTTTCTACATGTGCTCCAAATGTGTGAAAAAGTCAAACATGACTTAATCAAACCATAAATTTCTCAAAAATGCAATAATAAGACCAAACTGGCTCATAAAGAGTCCTTATATACCCTCTATATGTTCTCAAACCAACTTAACCACCCTACATGCTCTCAAACTCTTTAATGTCTCAAACCGCCCCCCCCCTTGACTCATAAAATAAATGCAAATAAGAAAATATTCAAATAAAGATCCTTCATTTACTGCTTTAGTGAATATTTCTCCTATTACATTCAACAATAATTACAAGAATCAAAAAGAAAATAAGCGATTCAAAATCATTTAAACAATCCTAAAGATCCTTGTATTGAGGCAAAGAGTTTGAAGAAAGCATAAGACACAAGTCTTATCCCACGGTGGAAATGAACTACAAGGTTTTATTATAATAAAATATCCCACCAAAAAACATAAGGTTCGGCTTTTTCCCTTAGGGCAAAAAATAGCCCTAAAACAAAATTCGATGAAAGAGATGAAACATCTCATTTCCATAAAAAATTCCTAAAGAAGCTTGAGGCCGAGAGGTTTTGACAACCTCCATGGCGGCCATGAGATCTGCAACGACTCTTCTTGCTGCTATGCGCTCTAGGTGAGTTCTCAGTCTTAACATGACTATTGTAGCATTTCTATTCTTCATGCAGGGCTCTCTGAGTCACTGTTAATGTTTGTTTATTTGAACAATCTTACACCATTGATTATTCTTGCACTGATCTTTTAAAATCGTGACTACTCTTTTATCTTTACTGTCATCTACGGCAGAGGTTAAAAAAAAATGAATAGCTCTCTTTATTATACTGTCGAATTTGATTGTTTCTTTTAGCAAATTTGTATTTGATGATTTCATTGTGTTTGATCTTTGTTAGAAACCCTCTCATGGATGTCGTTGGTCAGTGAAAAAATTGTCATATTATCAGTTTAAAAATTTGGGGTTTCGTGTTTGTGTGTATCTTCGTCTTTGCTCCGGGTCTACACTTTGATCTTTCAAGGTTAATAAGTTGAATTGAACTTACATGAGGGTTATTTTGATTGAGGATAAAATATATTAACCTGAAGTTGTCTTCTCATCGTAAACTTCATCTTTGATACATTTGACTATGTGCTGATGTAGATAACGTTACCCCAAACATTAAACTTTGTCGCTCTGCATTATTGCTCTTAACCTTCAAACCCTCTTACACTGTCCTGAACAAGGCATTGCATCTCTTTATTGAAGGAAGCTAGGGTGTATTTTGTTTCTCTTAATCATTCATTGCTTAGAACAATTTTTCTAACTCATTGTTCTCATCTATGCAAGAAGCTAGAGGACATCTAGAAGCAAGAGTCGGGTCAAGAAACAAAGCCAAGCAACTAGGAGCAACAAAACACACCAACAGTACCACTCATTCAGGCAATGACTGGTTTCCTCATATGCATGCTTCCCTTCTTTTACATTTGCTCATTTATGCATATTTTATCTTTTAATTGACATCATATGAGAAAAGTTAGTCTCATGGCTTCTTGTGTGAGACACATGTATTTTCTTCCATTCAATAAAAATTACATTTTTCAGAAGATTATGAAATCTTTTATGTTTCATTTACATGCATGAATGCAATGATTTGTATCCATGTAATCTTGTAAAATTTTCTCATTTTTATGACTTAATGTGGCATAAAATGTTTTAAAATGTACCATTTGCTTAAAAAACATAGTTGCTCTACCTGATTGAGCCTATAGGTAAAAATCTGGTAACATAGTTCATGTAGCAGTTTTTTGTGTTTCATTCAGTGTATTTTGATAAATGTTTATCTTTCATTGTGGATTATATTTTTAGGTTCTAGGCATGTTGTTGTGCATTATTCCATATTTCTAGTTCACATGGGTTCTTTTTTGGTGAGTTGTTCTTTCTAGAGCAACTATTTCTGGGTTCTGGAGCAATTTTGAGCTTATCGTCTCAGTTTGAGATTTCTTCTTTTCTAGAGAGACTTCTTGGATTAAAGATCAGTTCGTCACTATACTTGATATTCGTAGGCCCTTGGCTAACCTTCCTTGTGGTCTGCACTTTTGGATTGTTCTTGGTGGATGGGCTCTTCATGTTTTGGGGCCAACCTATCTTACACATTTCATTTTCCTTGTTTGGTTAATGTAAGCTTTTGTGGTCGACCCAGATGTGTTCCAGAGGATATATGTAATTTTTTGTAGTCATTAGAGGACATCAATTAGATGAGGTTCTAAATTCAAGATTCGAGATCCGAATAACTCTGAGAGTTCCAAATGTATTGTAATCTGGCATG
This sequence comes from Cryptomeria japonica, assembly GCF_030272615.1. Lineage (NCBI taxonomy): Eukaryota > Viridiplantae > Streptophyta > Pinopsida > Cupressales > Cupressaceae > Cryptomeria > Cryptomeria japonica. The sequence goes on along the minus strand of NW_026729010.1, from coordinate 28,963 downwards.
TTATCTTGCATGTAAAGTGTTGAGTACCTGATGTTCTATGCTCAATATATGACAAAGTAGATGTCTAATTCTATAATATTTCTATGTGTTGTTGCTTCCATTGTGTTACTCTGGCTGAATGATCTGGTCAGTTCTTTTTGAGGACCCACCGGACCATGGCTGCATCACTATCTATTTTTGTCTTTTTATATTACTCCATCTTCCTCTCTATTTATTGATATGTCTCTCTTCTCTCTATCCCTTTTTATCAGTATATTTATATACCTCTATCTCTGCATCTCTGTATCTCTCTCCCTAATGACATGACATTCCACCCTCACCATAATTTCCCAAGGATACACACTATCCTTAAATTATTAGCATGAAATGAGTAATCAAAAGTTATTTTCTCTCTCTTTCTCTCTCTCTAAGAATTTAATTTATCTTTTAAGATGAATTTTATTTTATTATAAAAATAATTAAAAATTCAAATATAACTATTCTATAATAAATAAATTTTTAATAAGGTAACAAATATAAATTAAATTAATTCTAATATCCTTTAATTATTATTTCTATTTTCCTAAGAGATTGTGAGATGTAAAGAGAGAGGTAGATGGAAGGAGATCAAGAGATATCCAAACAAGGAGAACTAGAGATAAACAAGTTGAGATGAAGAGAGGGTAATCTTACATAGAAATTGTAAACCACTCCTATTTTTTAATACTAATTTATTTGGCAGGTCCCTTGCTATGAATTGAAGTTTAAAGTCGACATCTTTAGATGTGATTCCATATCGACATGGTTTTTGTTGAGATGTTGAAAAAGATAACATACCACATCAAAATTAATTTTTTTGAGATGTCAAAAAAGGCCCAAAGAGAAATTTAGGCAAGTAGTTGTGTCGTAATCACATTTTATTGTGCTAATATAACATCAAACAATTTGTTGCATTTTAGATCTAGCACAAACACTTGAACATGCAACCCAATAACCTACTTTCATTTGTCAACACCAACATGGACACAAGAGTAAGAACTACCTTGATCATTATTAGCAACAATTAACAAAAAAATGATATATTCAATTAACAGCCATGTCATTAAGAGAAGCAAGAGAAATAAAAAGAATAGTTAAAATGAAAGAAATTTAAGATGTTGTGTGCTCATATTTTAATTTTTATTTGTCAAATAACTTGAATGGTAGAGATGACAAGAAAAATAGGAGTGAAAGTAGTAAGTGGTCCTTTCCTCTGACTGGTTGGATCAAATCTAATTTTAATGGGGTGGAAACCCAGGGCTGAGGGGGTGTGGGGGAGTGATAATAAATGAGGCTGGATATTGCATTGTCGTGGTGGCACTCCCCATGGGATCATAGACTAACCACTTAGCCGAGGCCATGGCTATTTACCAAACCCTTTCCCTTGTTAAATTGATGGGATTTACTAAAGTCTAGCTCGAGGGAGATTCTAATAACATTGTTCAATGCCTAAAGTGTCTATCCTCCCCTTCATTGACCATAAAAAATATCATATCTCAAGCTAAGGAGATAATTAATTCTTTCAAGTTGTGTGTTGTATCTCACAATTATAGAGAAATCAACACTATTGCTGATTGGTTTGCCAACATGGCCATTCGTTTTGATCACATGATGAGCTAGAGAGGCGAGGTAGATCTTCCTCATGAGGCTCGTGCCTTCTGCGTTTATGATAGAGTGCATGGTTATGAGGGGGTGATAAGTAATAATGACAATCTACTTATCAATATGAAAAGCCATAATAAATCAAAAAGAGCGGTGCTCAAAGATTGAGCTAGCTTTTAATGGGGACAAGACTCCACATGCTTTGTGGGTGCCCATTTCTATTTTGAAGACCTTCTTGCTCTATACTTTGATCTCTAGTTTTGCCCTGTTTTGCATTATGAAGGATAAGAATAATCTGTTTGTTGACGCCATGGGAGGTAATAGGAAAAGAATTGAGTTGCTCTCCTATGATGAATGGAAAGATAAGCCGAAGGCATGGTCCATTCTAGAAATGGCCAAGATGATAGAGTATATGGAGAGAATTGTAGGTAAAAACTGTACCGTTACCAGAATTTTCAAAAAGAATTGGAAATATGGAAAAATTACCATAGGAGGAAGAAAGGTTGAAATTAAAGAAGGGATGATCACGAAAGTCACTGGTATGCTAATGGGAGGCAGAAATTTTATAGAGATAGTAAGCTCACCAAAGTTGCTATCAAGCGATTACCAAACGAAGAGCCTGAGAAAACCAACTTGGTGAAATCCAGAAAAACCTACTACTCGCTAAAAGTGATAAAGAAGGTATGGAGATGGATTTTGTTTGTTGTCATGCAATATGTTGTCAACCCAATCCTTAGGATCACAATAAAAGGATAGATGATGTTGAATAAGATTGGAAGACGGTGAAGGAAGGTGATACTCTGTCTCCCAATGGTATTGGTCTTAACGTGGAGACCCTGGATAATACTACTACTGAGATGAACATTGATAGTAGAAAATCTCCTTTAACCATGTTGAATACCATGAAGAGTGGGATGATGGAGTTATACAAGGTTATTGATTGGGTCTATTCGGAGATGGATAGTTCGAAGAACAAATAGGAGGATTCATCTAGAAAAGTGGATACCTTAGAAGTTGTTGGAATAGGTAAGCTCAGTACCCTACCTAACTACCTGAATGAATTGACTAAAGCCATCAACGATGTAGAGGATATCACTAGAGCATATGGCTCTCAATTTAAGATTGTGGAGGATACATTCAATGATCTAGAGAAGCGGGTTCTCAGCCATGAGAACACCCTAAAGAAAATTGGAGAACAAAGCCAAAAGATTATGAAAGCCTCTATCGACAGCTTCAGTGTGATGATTAGCAAACTGGAACATATCCATTAGGAAAAGAACACTATTGATACTAGTGAGGATAAGGTTCTGACTCTTGAAGGGGGAACTACTGGTCATGGTAAAATAACTTGAGCTAGTACTAGGAAGATGACCCAGCATACCAAGGAGTTGGAGGAACTAAAGAGTACTGCTGCCTCTATGGTCCATTTGGAGCAAGAAGCGGTGGAGCTTATCAAAAACCTTTCTTAGGGTCTATTGCTCATGGCTATCCCTTAGTTATCTTTGTGTTGTTCCTTTGCCTCTTTTGGCTTCTTGCTACCTTTTTGTCTTTGTCAGTTGTCTCTTTTTTGTGTTTTGCTCTATCTAGCTAGTCTTTAATGTCTTATCTTTTGATTATCTTTCTGTAAAAGGGTTTCGAGGCCCCTTCCAAACCTTCTTTTCACTTAATTGAAAACTTGAATGGTAGTGTATCTGGGTTCTTCATCAACTGAAAAAAAATGAATATTTATAATTTTGCCGATATGTTTGTGAAAAGTAGGGTAATCATAAGATATAGAAAAAAACAGAGCAACAACAACATGCGATGTAGTTAGAGTTTTTAAAAACTTGAACAATTTTTTAAAATTAAAGATCTAATTTGCAATTTTAATTTTTCTATAATAAATTTCAGCTTTAAACTAGTTTAGCCAAGAAAATTTAGCCACTTATCACAGTACATGTAGGGTTTTAATCCCATCGATGTTTATTTTAAAATTTTATGAGATAATTTTTTTCAAAGTTAAGCACTCTTCATATTTAACTAAACATGTATGGGATTTAGCTAATAATTTTTTTTCTTAACATTCAAGAAGTACCTTTCTTTAATTTAGTTTTTTGTCAAGATAAAGGCAATAGGCTCGTGTGTTACATTCCACAAATTCAAGTTCACGATCAAAAATGAAATAATATTAATAGTTGTATTTTTTGTTTGACTTTCACTTGCACCAAGCCAGGAATGATGTGTTTATCACACACTCAAATTTATGGTTCAAGTACTACGATTATTGGTTGGCTTCTAATTAAGTTAGAAGATTTAGTCTTCTTTCGTATAAAATTGATCTTTAAAAGCGAACATGGTGATAGTCAATTTTGCTACCTTACAAATATCTCTACTACTAATAGTAGTATTCTTTTTTCTTGTATATATTTGCTCAATCATAAGTTACTAGCAACTATGATTACATAAAGAACAAAAAATCTGTTTTGAATGGATGACATGGAGTAGCTACCACTTTTTCAAACTTTATAATTCCAATGAAAGGCCAGTAGCATAGGATATGATATATACTGATTTTACATGTGAGGAGAGAACTTGCATTGAAACATTAAAATCTTCCATTATGGATAAACTGTTATCTCAAAAACTAAAATAATGGGTGACATACTATAATAGTCAAATGGAAAGCCCTTTGAATCACTTTTTTTTCACTCTTGCATGACAATTGCCACATTTGAGGTGCCTTGTAGCATAGGAAATGATATATACTAGTTCTATATGTGAGAGATAGAAACTTCCATCATTGTATTCAAATTTGTCATTTTGGATAAAATTTTATCTGAAAAGAAAAAATAATGGGTAGCATACTGTAATAGTCTGATTGAAAGTTCTTTCAATGGCCATTTTTCCCTTTTGGCATGACAATTTCTAGAATTACCAAACGCAAGATCATCAAGCAAAAGTTAAAAGAAGTCAAGGTTTGTTCCTTCAACCACTTACTTTAGCCAATTTCACTAAAACAAAAACTTATATCTTTGGATCTTTATACTTTTTGCGTTTGAATCTATATTTTGTTAACTTACAGATCATTTAAGTAATTGTTCCTTTTTATTTAATTTTACTACTTTATAGAGACAATTATTCAATCGTCAATGCTTAAAAATTAGGCATTTAACACAACTGATATTTTATTTTCTTCCTCTTATTGGTTATATCACTTTATGTTTCTTTACAAGCACAAATAATTTTCTTTTTTCCTTATACTTTTCTATTATTACTTACTTCAAATTTCATAGAGTTTGAAAATTTAACTTCTATAAGGAAATGAACATTAATATGTTAATTGCATAGATTATTATAATAAGGAAAGCAAAGTAATTTGTCAACTGTTTCTACAATATATATGTGTGCTTCTAAAAAATGATAAAATTTCATTCCAAAAACATTTTAAATTCAAATATGAAGAGTCAACTTTATCTACATTATACCTTAGATTTTTTCCAATCTTCTTAAAACTAAACAAAATTTCCTTGGTGTACCCATTGCACACTACAATGCAATGGCTAGTAGATAAGTGATTATCATAAGAAAAAACATGTCAATTGAATCAAGATTCAATGTATGCTAGATCATAAATAAACATTAAAAATCATATTAGTCTCATACATAGACTAATATATAGAAATCCAATCATACACAAGCTTACTATAATTATAATACATTGCAATAATATAAAATACTAAAGACAAAACTAAATAATAATTAAAAAATAATATTCTAGTGCCTAAAATGTTTGTAACATAAATCCAAAACATAAATTTATTAGATAGAATTTCGTAGCTTCTGGAAAGATCTTACTCGACAATATTTGGTGGCGTTTATTTGTTCTTTTCTTAAGACATAGCCAGTTAGTCTAACCTTCTAGCCTGTAAATTGTTTCGTCTCCACTACGCTACAGTAGTTTGAATGCCTAATTGAAGAAAAGTTTCCTACTGTATTCATTAAAGGTGGGGGTGTCTCTATAAATGAATAACAATATTGCCTTGGATTTCATATCGATCTTCACCTGCGAACTCGTTATTCAGTTGAAACATAATTTTTTTTGTGTCCATTTGACTTAATAAATATGGAGAATTCGATGCATATGAAACTGAGAACACTGCTTCTTGTGTTGTTGATAACGTTTACGGTGCATGTCTCGGCCAAATGCCAGGTTCCATGTGCACAGAAGTCCTCTGAAATGGCTGAGAAGTGGGCGCATGTGCAACTCGGCCAAGCGCCACAATACCCATCGGAAGCTGTTTTATCAGACCTCAATCTCTATCCTAATGTTCAAGCCGCTGCTTCAGAGTCTCTGCATAACGACAGCCACTGAAATCCATACTCGTTCCTCTTCTTTTCTATTTCGTTGTCAAATAGAATAAATAAAACCGGATCCTCTCCTAGTGTTCCCTTCATTCACTATTTCCTTTCCATTCATTCGATGCATGTAATTGATTGAATTGTGAATAAAACTTGGCGCACCTATTGCCCCAGAGACGTATTCTTGAAATCATTGTATTTTTTCTAAGTTTTTTAGGACAAGATTTTATTTATCATGTTGGAAGCAAAGATGAATCTATTTTACCTAAAATTATTATTAATAATATTTAAAGATTGAAATGCAGAGAGTTACAAAAGATAAAAGAGTTTTTCTTTTAGTAGGAATATCAATGAGAATGTATTTTACCACAAGCAGCAATATAGAATCACCCCAAGAGAAATATTAACAATCAAAATGTTAGCATTAATTCATTAGCGTTAATTAGTTTGCCAGTTATGCAACCACCCTTATGGTGTGTTTTACATCAGATGCTGTTCTATTTATTTGCCTTGTTCTGTTTCTCAAATCACTGCAATACAAACATTTCTTTCTGCAATTTCATTTGGTATCAAATCCAGTAAGGGAACAGTGCACTGAAGGAAGGTGATTCTGTTCTGAGTCTTTGGTGCATACAAAAGAAGCAAGTTTTATAAACGTTGGCTTGGCAAGTAGTGAATGTCGACAACACCTAAAGATGCATGTAGTGTGGAGAGTAATCATGGAGCACAACAAGTTGTGAAAGATAGCATAGGCTTCTATTTCGCTTTGCTTGATTCTCTTCGAAATACTGGAAACCTTGCGTTTGATGAATTAATCTGCAATGGACTCCTTGAATACTTTCTATTTGATTTTTGTTGTCAAGTCAGACAGATTAATGTGCAACTTGAAGCCAGTTATGATGTAGATGATGAAGAATAGGTAGAACGCTCACCAAAGCGTCCCTGTCTCACTGCATGTGCTTACCATTCTCATTTTGCCTCTTGTCATCTTAAAATAAGACTATTTTTCATACATGTATGTGGACTCTTCGTCCCTAAAAACAATACCATCATAATAAGCATTGTTGTGTTTGCTCTTTGTTATTATTGTTTTTATCATGTCTGCCCCCAAGATTCTTTTGTCCGACACTTAGCTTCTTAAAGGATCTAATTATGCTGCCTAGAAAACAAAGATGAGGACCATTCTTCAATTTGAAGAACTATGGGAGATTATCACAAGTACTATCACACGACACAAAACTGATGCTAATGAACAAAAAAAGTTTGATAAAGTTGATAATAAAGCACTGATGCTTATCACTCTCAGCATCTCCGATGAGGTTCAACCTTATATTCAAGATGCAACTACATCCAAGGCAGCCTGGGATGCACTTTCAACCATCTTTGACGCAAAGAGTCAGACTAAAATTCTTCATTCGCAGTCTCAGCTGCATACTCTTCTTATGTCAGCCGGTGAAAAGGTTGCTGATTTTCTCTATCATGTGTCTATTCTTCGGGCGGAACTAGTGGCTCTTGGTGAAATAGTGGAGGATAAGATGATCATTCCCATCACTTTACATGCTCTTCCTTCCAAGTTTTGGACTTTTGTTACCACTTTAAATATCACCGAACAATAGGTATCTTTTGAAGAGCTTGTCAATTTGCTTCAACAGGAAGAGGCTATTCACTCATTGCATGAGGAATTTGAGGAAAAAGTTCTTGTCTCTTGTTGACACTGATGACGATCTTCATAGTCTCAGATACAGTCATCACCACCTATGCCACCAACAAAGTCTTCCACTAGATGGTGTTTTATTTGTAATGCTCCTACTCATGATACTGATCATTGTTGGTACAATGGTCTTACTCAAGGTGCATCCAATAAAGAAGGTACATCTGGCCATAGTCATTCTCGTTCATCTCGTGGTCGATGACATCAGCAAGGAAATGTTGCTACCCAGCAAGATGACATCTTTGATGGGCCCTCCGATGAAGATGTGTCTGCTCCTGCTCCTACTTCTGTTGTTCATCCGAATCTGGTCTTGGTTTCTCAAACATCTCCCTCTTCACGGCATGTCTAGTTAATTGATTCTGGTGCTAGTAAACACATGACTGGAGATAAAGGTTTGTTTGATACTTTGAATTCCACTCCAACTGGTGATCTCATTCGTATTGCTGATGATAAGGAATATGTTGCTAAAGGCATTGGTACTATTAATATCCCTCTTACTGAAGGCAGTTGTTCTCTTTCCAATGTACTTTATGTTCCTAGTTTTACTAGCAATCTTTTGTCTATCAGTCAACTTCTAAATCACAAACTTAAGGTAGAATTTCAAGTTCAAGTTGGTATTAAGCCCTATCTTATTTCTTGCGATGGTGAGATCATTACTCATGGTTTCAAACAGGGTCATCTCTTTGCACTTGATGTTGCCTCTTCTCATGGAATTGCTCTTTGTGCTTCTACTATTGAGTCCACTTCTCTTTGGCATTACCGATATGGTCATCTTCCTGCTTGCTCTCTCTCTCTTTTGCAATCCCATGCCATGGTAGAGGGTCTTCCTCTGCTCTCCTCTTTGTTCCCTATCTGTTCTGGTTGTCTTACAAGGAAGCAGCATCACGATGACTTTTTGTTCAGTTCCTATCATGCCATCGAGCATCTTGCTCTTGTTCATACTGATCTTTGCGGGCCTTTTCCTGCATCTTTTTAGGGCTGCCACTATTTTCAGTTATTTGTTGATGGCTTCTCTCAAAATATTTGGGTTTTCATCCTTCATCAGAAAAGTGAAGCTTTCTCTCCTTTTCGTGAGTTCTACCATCAGGCTGTTCGTGACTCTAGCAAGCCTCTTCCTGGGGGGGAATTCACACTCATGCATCCACACAATCGAATCCAGAAAAAATACACTAGAAATGCAAAAGGGATTGTGGAAATCTCATAGCTTTAAGCCTCTTCCTGTTCTTTGCTTAGATCGCGGGGGGAATTCACGTCTCATGCATTTGAGGAGTTCTTGTAGGCGCATGGTATTAAGCATCATTTGACTGCTCCCTATACCCCTCAATAGAATGGTGTTATCGAGCAGCACAATCAGAATATTTTAGAGATGGCTTGCTGCATGCTTGCCATAGCCAAGTTAGGTGAACAATATTCGGTTGAAGTAGTTCAAACTATTGTGTATCTTCTCAATCGGGCTCTGACAACGGTTCTTCAACATCAAACACCTGAAGAGGTATGGAGTGACCATAAGCCATCAGTTTCTCATTTGCGAGTATTTGGTTGTACTACCTATATGCATGTTCCAGCTAAGAAATGCAAGAAACTAGATTCTAAGACACTTCCATGTATCTTCTTGGGCTATAGTTCATAGTCCAAGGCATATTGTCTCTTGGATCCTGAGACACATACACTTCTTGTTAGTCGTGATGTGGTATTTGATGAAACAACTTTTGATTCTCGCTTGCCTACACAATCTCAATCCTCCTCTCATAAGATTTTTTCTCCAACTGATGATGAGTATGAATCACCTAGTGCAGATGAAGGGTTCCAGGATGATCTGGGTATAGTGGAGAATTTCAAACATTCTATTGGGATAGAGACTTGCAGTCACACCAGCAAAGAAGTGCAATCATTACTTTGTGATTCTCACTTGAGTTGTCTTCTTGATCTTTCTAATAGGATACTGACCCACAGTCACACCAGAAATGAAGTGAACTTAGCATTAATGAGTTCAATTGAAGAAAGTACTAAACCTGACACCATATCTAAGGCTCTCAGTCAACCTCATTGGAAGCATGCCATGAATGTTGAATATGAGTCTCTAATGAAGAGTCATACATGGGATCTTGTTGATCTACCTCTAGAAAAAGAACCCATGGGCTACAAATGGGTCTTCAAAACAAAGTATAAGGCAGATGGATCCATCAACAAGTACAAGGTGTGTCTTCTTGCAAAAGGATATGCTCAGCAAGAGGGTATTAATTTTGAAGAAACCTTTGCACCCACTACAAAGCTTAAAACTATTTGAGTGGTATGTGCTCTTGTTGCACAACAAGGATGGAAGCTTCATCAGATGGACGTCAAGAGTGCCTTCTTGAATGGTGATCTTATAGAAGAAGTGTATATGGTCCAACTTGATGGCTTTCTCGATGAACAAAATCCTCTCAAGGTATGTCGTCTTATCAAATCTCTCTATGGACTTAAACAAGCCCCTCGGGCTTGGCACATTAAAATAGATGGACATCTCTTACAACATGGTTTTATCCGTAGTCCCTCTGATCCTAATTTGTATATCAAGAAGATTGGCATAGAGATTGTCATACTTGTGGTGTATGTGGATGATTTGGTTATTACAGGGAGCTTCGATAATCTCATTGATACTGTCAAGCATGATCTAAAGAAATCTTTTGATATGACTGATTTGGGACTACTTCATTATTGTCTTGGTTTAGAATTTTGGCAGCAGGATTATCATATATTTATTTCTCAGATGAAATATGCCAAGACACTCCTGGACAATTTTGGCATGGTATATTGTAAACCTGTCTCAACTCCTATGGAGAAAGGTCTACAACTTTCTCATTTCCAGGATTCGCCTCAAGTAGATGGGACTCTATATCAACAACTTGTTGGTAGTCTCATTTACTTGACCTACACCAGACCCAATTTGTGCTTTGCTATAAGCTATCTATCTCACTTCATGCAGGAAACAAAGAAATGTCATTAGATGGAAGCCAAGCATGTGTTGAGGTATGTCTGAGGTACTCTTGAGTATGGTCTAGACTATAAGAAGAATGAGGAATTCTTCTTACAGGGATATGCTAACTCAGATTATGCTGGATTTCTAGATGATTGCAAATCAACCTCAGGCTATATTATTCATCTTGGATCTGGCCCTGTTTCGTTGAGTAAGAAATAGAATGTCACATCTCTTTCATCCACTGAAGCTGAATATTGAGCTGCTCGGGAGGTTGTCCACGAGGTGGTTTGGCTCTGTTGCATTTTCTCTGATATGTATATTTCAGATGATCATCCACCCATACTATTCTGTGACAATCAAGGTGTTTTAAAAAATGTTAAGAATCTTGTCTTTCATGAACGCACCAAACACATTGAGGTGGATTATCACTATATTCGGGAATAGGTTCTCGAGCACAATACTCAACTCAAGTTTTTTCCTTCCTCTTCCCAAGTTACAGATGTACTCACTAAGCCTCTTGGCAAAGTACAGTTTGTATTTTTAAGTAACTTTATTTGTAACCCTAATGTATTAAGGGGGTAATGTTAGTGTTAATTCATTAGGCTGTTAGTTAAGGTGGTAGTTAGTTAGTTTACCAGTTATGCAACCACCCTTACGGTGTGTTTTCCATCAGATGTTGTTCTATTTATTTGCCTTATTTTGTTTCTCAAATCACTGCAATACAAACATTTCTTTTTGCAATTTCACAAAGAAAAAAAGAACTAACACATAAAGCCTAAATCAATGATAGAGAGAGATACATATATAGAGATATAAGGAGATATAGAGAAATGGGTAAAGGGAGAGAAAAAATATGAGATTTAAACAAATAGAGAGAAGTAGATATAGAGATATAGAGGGGGTGATACACTAAGGGAGGGATAGAGATATACATGAATTGAATCAGAGAGTATTAGACATAGATAAGGGATAGGGAGGGAACGAGAAAGGGAGAGATCAATAGATGCATCAAATATAATAGCCTAAAGAGGAAAGAATAAAAATCTACACCATTTTCATATAAGCCATTTGCATGCTCCATAAATTCTCCTTGTTTAACCTTTAGGTTCTTACATCATGTGATTTAATATAGTATTAGATGTCTTTAAATACAAAGATACGACAATATCTTACAATTTTTTTTACCAAAGTGGTTGGTAATAATTAGTGATATAATGCGAGGGAGGAAGAGAAAGGGAGAGGGAGAGATAATAAAATTCTATGTACTAAAAATCAATTCTATGTATTAAAGATAAAGAAATTTTCTAACTCAAGTGCAAGCCAAACAATAAGTGTAGTACTTGAACCATAAATTTGAGTGCGTCAAAAACACGTCATTCCTAGCTTTGTGCAAGTGTAAGCCAAACAAAAAATATAAAGTAAGATATGCTATTTTTTATTAATATTATTTCATATCTCTAACTCATACACACATTCATTTTTTTTTCCTGCTTATGTCTATCTCTATCTCTTTCCCTCTCTCTAAACCTTTCTCTATTACTTGTGTCTATCACCTTATTTCTCTCAATCTCTCCTCTCCATCTATGTCTCCATATATCTCTCTCCTATTTCTATTGATATATCATTTTCTCCATCTCTCTTTCTCTCCCTCATATTCACCCCATCTCTCTTGTATGATATCTATATCTCTCTCTATTTCTCTCTATCTTCCTCTTACTCCTCTCTATCTCTCTCCCTATCCCTATTTTTCTTTCTATATTACTCCATCTCCCTCTCTCTATCTATTGATTCGTGTCTCTTCTCTTTATATGTTTCTATCAGTATATTTATATATCTCTATCTCTTTATCTCTCTATGTCTCTCCCTAATCAAATGGAATTCCACGGTAACCATAATTTCTCAATGATACACACTATCCTTAAATTATTAGCATGAAATAAGTAATCAAAAGTTAGTTGCTCTCTCTTGATCTCTCTAAGCATTTAATTTAAGTTTTAGGATGAATTTTATTTTATTATAGAAATAAAAATAAAATTCAACTATAACTATTCTACAATAAATAATTTTTTAAGAAGGTAACAAATATAAATTAAATTAATTCTAATATCTTTTAATTATTATTTTTAATTTTCTAAGAGATAATGGGATGTAGAGAGAGAGGTAGATGGAAAGAGATAAAGAGATAGACAAACAAGGAGAACTAGAGATAAACAAGAAGAGATGGAGAGAGGGTAATCTTACATAGCAATTTGAAACCACTCCTAATTTTTTTATAGTAATTTATTTTCCAGGTCACTTCGATGAATTAAAGTTTCAAGTCCACATCTTTAAATATGATTCCATATAAACATGGTTTTTGTTGAGATGTTGAAAAATATAAGATGCCATATTAACATATTTTTTTTAGATGTGAAAAAAGGCCCAAAGAGAAAGTTAGGGTGGTAGTTGTGCACAAATCACATTTTATTGTGCTAATATTGCATCAAACAATTTGTTGCATTTTAGATATAGCACAAACACTTGAACATGCAACAAAATAACCTACTTTCATTTTTCAACACCAACATGAACACAAGAGTAAGAACTTCCTTTTTCATAATTAGCAATAATCAACAAAAGAATGATTTATTCAATTACCAACCATATGATTAAGAGAAGCAAGTGAAATAAAGAGACTAGTTAAAAGGAAAGAAATTTAAGATGTTCTGTGCTCATATTTTAATTTTTATTTATCAAATCACTTGAATGGTAGTGTATCCGAGTTCTTTGTCAATTGAAAAAAAAATGGATAAATATACTTTTATCTATAAGTTTGCCAAAAGTAGTGTAATCATAAGATATGGAAAAAAAGGATCAACAACAACATGCGATGTAGTTAGAGTTTTTAAACACTTGGACACTTTTTCAAAATTAAAGATCTAAGTTGCAATTTGAGTTTTGCTCTCATAAATTTCAAGTTTAAACTAGTTTAGCTAACATGTTTTAGCCACTTATCTCAATGTATGTAGGGTTTTAGTGGTATCGATGTTTATTTTATTAGTTTATGACATAAATTTATTCAAAGTTAACCACTATTCATTATTAACTAAACATGTATGGGTTTAGCTAATAATTTGTTTTCTTAACATTCAAGAAGTAGCTTTTTTAATTTTTAATTTTGTCAAGATAAAGGCAATAGGCTCGTGTGTTATATTCCACAAATTCATGTTCAAGCTAAAAATGAAATAATATTAATAATTATTATTTTTTGTTTCACTTTCACTTAAACAAAGCTAGGAATGATGTGTTTATCACACATTCAAATTTATGATTCAAGTACTACACTTATTGGTTGGTTTCCAATTGAGTTAGAAGATTTTATCATCTTTAGTATGAAATTGATCTTTAAAACAAAAGATTGTGATAGTCAATTCTCATACCTTACAAATATCTCTACTATTAATAGTATTATTATTTTTTCTTGTATAGAGTTGCTCAATCATAAGTTACTAGCAACTATGATTACATAAAGAACAAAAAAATCTGTTTTGAATCAGTGACATGGAGTAGCTACCACTTTTTCAAACATTCTAATTCCAATGAAAGGCTTGTAGCATAGGAGATGATATACACTGATTTTACATGTCCGGAGAGAACTTCCATTATAGATAAGTTGTTATTTCAAAAACAAAAATAATGGGTGGCATACTGTAATAGTCAAATTGAAAGCCCTTTCAATTGCTATTTTTTCAATCCCGCATGACAATTGCCACTTTTGAGGTAGCCTGTAGCATAGGAAATGATATATACTACTTCTATATGTGAGAGATAGAAACTTCCATCATAGAATTCAAATTTATCATTTCAGATAAACTTTTATCTAAAAAGAAGAAATAATAGGTAGCATACTGTAATAGTTTGACTGAAAGTGCTTTCAATCACCATTTTTCCCTTTTAGCATGAAAATTTCTAGAATTACCAAGTGCAAGATCATCAAGCAAAAGTTAAAAGAAGTCCAGGTTTGTTCCTTCAACCACATACTTTAGTCAATTTCACTAAAATGAAAACCTATCTTTTTGTATATTTATCATTTTTGTGTTTGAATCTATATTTTGTTAACTTACAAATCATTAAAGTAATTGTTCCTTTTTATTTAATTTTATTACTTTATCTACAATTATTCAATCTTCAATGTTCAAATTTTTTTTTTTAAAGACTAAAAGGTTAAAAACTTCATTGAGAATAGAGACAAGCACTACAAAAAGAATTAGAGCCCTGAGGCCCCAAAGAAGAAATACCAACCTAGCCACAAATCAACCAGCTTCAAAACCATCCATGTCCTCAGTGAAAATCTTCTAGAATTCATGACAATAAGACCTAGAGAGATGCTCCCAACCTTCAACTTTCCAATCACTATCATGTTTCGAGGCCCACTTGGCCAAACGGTCAGCCACTCTATTCCATTCTCGAGGAATATGGATGAAGGACACCTACTCCATTAAAGAGCTAATTTGGAGAATCTGCTAAACAATCCCTGCCAACTGCCACTGAATCCCACTCACCTTCTGATCAGACAACAAGTTAACAACAATTTGTGAATCCGATTCACAAATCACCTTCCTACAACCCAACGCCAAAGCCCGCTCAAGTGCATAAAGAATCACAAAACCCTCCATAAAATTATTAGATTGCCACCCTTTATGCACCGAAAAGTAGAAAACAACCTCCCCCCTGCTATTCCTACCAACACCACCTACTCCAGTAGGGCCTGGGTTAACCCTAGATGAGCCATCAGTGTTAATCTTGATAAACTCATCCTGAGGGGGTATCCACCTTCCCACCCTTTGCACCTTCTTCATAGCCCGTCTACCTCTCCTGACATAAGTAGAGGTAGGAGACAACTCCTGCAAGCCAAGCCTACTCATAATATTCACCTCATCTCTACCCAATGGGAAATTTACCTCACATTTATCTTCCACTGTCTCCCGAATCATAGAAGTGATCCTATTCCAAACTTGTTGAACAAAAAATTTGGCCTCATGAAAGATCCTCCTATTCCTTTCGAGCCAGATCTGCCATAGAATGAAGATGGGCCCAATATACCAGACCGTCTGGAGGAAGGAGGATAGAATAGGAGGTCTGCCCAAACTACTCCAAAACTCCACTAGAGAATCCACATGGACACAAGGATGCTTCCACACACCCCACCAATAGTGCCATATAAGCATAGAGAAGGGGCATCTAAAGAACAGGTGTGAGGAGTCTTCCTCTTTGTTACCACACAAAACACAAATAGAAGGCCCCAAGAATCCCTGCTTGTGGATATTGTCCCAAGTTAGATATATGTTCCAAGCTAAAGTCCAGGCAAAGCAATTACACTTCGGCCAAGAAGCATTATTCCACACCTATTTCCACCAGTTCACTTCTCTTCCCTCAAGTCTTCGGCTCAACAATTCCCAGTATCCACTAGCCATAGAAAAAATGCCCTTAGGATTTGGAGACCAAGCAAGCCCATCCCTACCCTTAAGGGAGCTACAATGTCGATTTGCCAAAATGCCTTGCAACTCTGCACACTCTTCCTCCATCTCAACAATCAGCCATTCATTAGGAGTCTTCTACCGCTCCAAATCCAGCCGACCGCACTTATAGATAGCCTTAAAGTCACTCACCCTTGACCATCCTGCTTCCAAAAACCTCTAGCCTAGGTTTCCAAGGTTAGGAAACTAATCAAGGATGGGAGGGTATCCATCCCAAGAATCATTCTAGAAAAGGACCTCTTCCCCCCTTCTGCAAATCCAAAAAAGCCCTACCTTAATGAGAGAAGCCCCCCTCTTAAGAGTGTACCAGATCGATGAGACCTTTCCTTCAAGTGGATATCTAGGGATTTCCTCCATTAGGATCCTCTGCATATATTTGTTGGCCAAAATCCTGGCCCAACCTCAATCTTGCTCAACATACCACCTCCAGTACAATTTAGCTGCAAGTGCTTCCCCAAAAAGAATAAACTGCCTTAACCCAAGCCCCCCCGATTGCTTCGGGCTACATACCAAGGCCCAATTGACCAGACTCCATTTGGAAGAGGTGAGATTACCTGCCCATAAGAATTGCCTATCCAGAGAGTCCAAACCCTGCAAGAACCACTTAGGACCCACCTGAAGCATACATCGATAGATCGGAAGAGCCTGAACCACCGACTGAATCAGTTGAACCCTCCCCGCAAAGGATAACTATATATGAGTCTAATGTTCAACCTTCACGTGGAATTTATCCAAGATCCCCTGCCAGGACTCCCTAGGAGGGTTGCCAGGAGAAATAGGGATGCCCAAATACGTCAAGGGCAGGGAGCCAACTTTGAATCTCAAGATAAGAGCAATCCTCCTTTGAATAGATTTAGGAGTGTTGAAAAAGAGGATAGAATATTTATCCTCATTGATCATCTGGCCAGAAGCCGCAAGATAAACATCCAGGACCTTATGCAAATTAGTAGCTTCATTAATTTGAGCTAGCCCCATAAGGGTTGTACCTTCCACAAAACTGCAAGTGAGACTGCAACTGCAAGTCATTACCCCATCTCCAACCCTAAATAGTACCCAGACCCACATTATGCTTAATCAACTTCCCCAGACCCTCAGCAAGAGGAATGAATAAATAAGGTGAGAGGGGATCCACTTGGCGTAGACCCCTAGAAGCACCAAATAGCTCAGTATGGTCTCCACTGATAAGCACATAGAAAGAGATGGATGTAACACAACTCATAACCCATTGGATCCACTCATCAGCAAAACCAAAATCCTTGAGGATCTTCTGAAGGAAGGACCACCAAACTCTATCGTACACCTTAGCCATATCTATCTTGATAAACATAGCTTTTTCCTTGGAGATTGCCATAAAATGAATGGTCTCCATAGGAATGACCACCCCATCCATAATTTAGCACCCTTACACAAACGCACTTTGCTCCTCAGAAATAACATTCCCTAGGCACTTCTTCAATCTATCCACTATCAGCTTAGAGATGATCTTATAAATCACATTGCAGAGGAAGATAGGGCAAAGCTGGCCTAACCGGTCGCCCCCTTCACACTTGGGGATTAGAGCAATGAAGGTTGCATTCAATGCCCTAAGCATCTGCTTATTCCTCAGGGACTCCTAGACTACTTCCAATAAATCCAGCTTAATTATATCCCAAAACTCTTGAAAGAATTCAACCGGGAACCCATCTGGTCTAGGAGCCTTTCCTTTCCTCATGTGGGAGACAATCCTCTCAAGTTCTTCCAGCAAAATGGGACACAAAAGCTGCTCATTCATCTCCCTCGAGACAAAAGAAGGGATGCAAGATAGAACCAAATTCTCCTCCACTGTTTCCCCCTAAGAGTCCTCCCTAAAGAGGGACTGGAAAAACTAGAGAGACTCCCTAAACATCTCTTGCAAGGATAAGCATTGCTCACCTTTGTCATTAACCAGAATAGGAATGGAATTTCTATGTCTTCTTGCTTTCACTAAGTTGAAAAAGAAACTAGTGTTCTTGTCCCCCTCATTCAGCCAATCAATACGAGCTCTTTGCTTCCAATATATTTCTTCCTTAAGCTCCCATTCCTTTACTGCCTTGACAGCCCTGTCTTCCTCTCTAAGCAATTCCTCAAACAAACCATGCTCTCTGATTTCATTGGTGATCTGATTTAACACAATTTGAGCCACTTTCTTCTCAAGAAAAATATTCCTGAAACCTTGTCGGTTCCACTATTTAAGCTGAAGCTTAACAAATTGCAGCTGCTTGGCAAAAGAGTACATTGCAGTGCCAAAGGCCGGCCTCCCTTTCCTCCACTAGTCCGCAACAAGAACCTACAAGGAAGGGTCCCAAAGCCACATAAGTTGGAATTTGAATGAAGGTGAATGGGCCACCCGAGCTGAAGATGAAACTAGCTTGATAGGCCAGTGATTCGACCCTCTCCAGTCCAAAATCTCAAAACTTGTGGACCACTCCCCGCCAATCCAAAAACAAGAAACCAGAAAATGATCCAACTATTCAGCAATCCAATTCTCTCCCACCCTCTTGTTGTTCCAAGTGAACAAACCATTACTAGGCTTGATATCAACTAGCTGTAGCAAGGAGATACTATCCTGGAAAAGGAAAGAAGAAGTTTCCAATTGCATTACACCCCCCTTCTTTTTCACTCAACTCCAAGATGGCATTGAAGTCTCCTACCATAATCCAAGGATGAAAAGGGGCCAACCTTCACATACCAAAAACATCAGACCATAAGTTTTTCTTACCCTAAAGATTAGTGGGAGCATAGATATTCAAAAACAAGATGAGGTCCCCGGTCTCAAGACTAGATAGCACCCCGGATAATGAGGATCTGGAGGTAGCCCACCAGACAGGGTGGAACCTTAAAGGGTTCCAAAGATAGGCCACTCCTCCCAAGGAACCAGCTGCCCCAACACACTGACACTCACCTCGCCCCCATAGCTTTGGCACGAGACCCATCATGCTTTCCATTGAAAGTTTAGTTTCTTGCAAGAAAAGGACATCAGGTGAATGATTCCTAATCAAATCCCGAACAACTTTTTGTCTAGGGCCATTGTTCAAGCCCCTTACATTCCATGAGAGCACAATCATTTAGGAGGGTTGGAAAAGTGTGAATCCAAAGTCTTCACTAACCCTGACTCAACCAAATTCTCCCGCATCAATTTGATCTTATCCAGATCCTTCTTTCTGCCAACCTTTGAGCTCTTCTCTGAAGCACTTTTCTTAATATCTTTCTGATGTAGACCCAGGTGAATGGCAGATTTATTACTCTCAACCCTAGCCGGTTCCAATTTCAAAGCAATCGGAGAACCCTCCCCCTCAGCCAGATTCACCTCAATACCAAAAGCCAGGCCCAACTGAACCCCTACTATCTAGTCCATCTCCATCTACTGGCTTCCAACCATTAGTAGGGTCTGGGTAGCTTCCTCCATTATACTTTTCGGAACCCCTCCTGATGCACCCTGATCTAGAGGGGTTAACCCCGAATTTACTTCCTGATGGCTCAGGTCATCTAAGGCCTCAAATCTATTAAAGGTATCCTCCTCATGTCTCTCCTGTAAGGGTCTCTTTTGTCCTCTGTTCCTGTTCTTTGTCTTGACTAAGACAAAACCATTAGCACCCTCTACCACACCCGACATGGCAGCTTTCCCTTTCTCAACTTTATCAAGGCTCGGTTCTGACTGTTGAGGTTGTCACACCATCGGTTTGTATCTAGGACACTTATGCTATAAATGACCATACTCATGACACATACAGAAGCGAAAGGTAAAGTCTCATAATCTAACTATTGAACCCAAGAATATGAGCCTGCACACATATCTATAGCATCTGGCAAGGGTTTACTAAGTTCTATTTCAACATAGATATGTGCAAAGGTCATTACCTTTCTCCCCAGAGTTTGCAACGATGATCCCACTGGCCTCCCAAGCAGAGTGGCGAGCATCCGTAGCACATCCTCCCGACAACATTCCACTGGAAGACGTGGTAACCGAACCCACACCAGAACCCTATTTGGGAGCTCCTCTGAAGGATTAAACCCCGCATGCCAAGGTTTGATAAATATTCCCACCTGGTTGTAAAAATACAGGACTCCTTCAAAGACCCTATTGCTATCCTCCATGCAGTTGAAAGTAACCATGAAGTAGTTATTTGCCAAAAGCATAATCTCCATTTCCCCTTCCGGTGCCCATGTCCATTGCGACCAGTTTTCCAAAAACTGCAATGAAACCCTCATTCCCAAAAACTTGTAGTATAGCGAGTGATTTGAAAAGTATTCAATGTCCTGTACTTGTCATTCAATGTTCAAAAATTAGGCATGTAACAAAACTGATATTTTATTTTCTTCTTCTTATTGATTGTATCTCTTTTTGTTTCTTTACAAGCACAAATAATTTTCTTTTTTTCTGATAATATTTTATTATTACTTACTTCCAATTTCATATAGTTTGCAAAATTGACTTGTGTAAGGAAATGAACATTATTCTGTTAATTGCACGGATTGTTACAATAACAAAAGCAAAGTAATTTGTCAACTTTTTCTACAATATATATTTGTGCTTTTAAAAAATGATAAAATTTCATTAAAAAAATATTTTAAATTCAAATATAAAGAGTCAACTTTATCTACATTATTTCTAACATTTTTATCAATCTTCTTAAAACTAAACAAAAATTTCCTTGGTGTACCCATAGCACGCTACAATGCAATGGCTAATAGATAAGTGATTATTGTAAGAAAAAACATGTCAATTGAATCAAGATTCAATGTATCCTAGAGCATAAATAAACATTAAAAATCATATTAGTGACATACATAGACTAATATATAGAAATCCAATCATACACAAACTTACTATAATTATAATACATTGCAATAATATAAAATACTAAAGACAAAACTAAATAATAATTAAAAAATAATATTCTAGTGCCTAAAATGTTTCTAACATAAATTTATTAGATAGTATTTCGTAGCTTCTGGAAAGATCCTACTAGACATTATTTGGTGGCATTTATTTGTTCTTTTCTTAAGACATAGTCAGTTAGTCTAACCTTCTAGCGTGTAAATTGTTTCGTCTCCACTACGCTACAGTAGTTTGAATGCCTAATTGAAGAAAAGTTTCCTACTGTATTCATTAAAGGTGGGGGTGTCTCTATAAATGAATAACAACACTGCCTTGGATTTCATATCGATCTTCACCTACGAACTCCTTATTCAATTGAAACATAATTTTTTTTGTGTCCATTTTACTTAATAAATATGGAGAATTCGATGCATATGAAACTGAGAACACTGCTTCTTGTGTTGTTGATAACGTTTACGGTGCATGTCTCGGCCAAATGCCAGGTTCCATGTGCACAGAAGTCCTCTGAAATGGCTGAGAAGTGGGCGCATGTGCAACTCGGCCAAGCGCCACAATACCCATCGGAAGCTGTTTTATCAGACCTCAATCTCTATCCTAATGTTCAAGCCGCTGCTTCAGAGTCTCTGCATAACGACAGCCACTGAAATCCATACTCGTTCCTCTTCTTTTCTATTTCGTTGTCAAATAGAATAAATAAAACCGGATCCTCTCCTAGTGTTCCCTTCATTCACTATTTCCTTTCCATTCATTCGATACATGTAATTGATTGAATTGTGAATAAACCTTGGCACCTATTATCCTTGAGTTGTATTTTTTCTAATTTTTTATTAACAAGATTTTATTTATCATCTTGGAAGGAAAGCTGAATCTCTTTTACCTAAAATTCTCATTAATAATAAAAGATTCAAATGCAGAGTTACAGAAGATAAAGAGCTTTGCTTTTAGTAGGAATATCAATGAGAATGTATTGTAACAGGAGGAGCAATATAGAATCAACATGTTCGGGCCCCAAGAAAAATCTCAACAATAAAAACTGCTGTAGAAGAAGAAAAGAATTAAACCTTGGACCATATTGACACAGTCTCTTTCGTTTATACCAATTGACACAGTTGTAAATCCTACATGTGTGTCCACTACAACACTGACCATAGCCAAACCAATCTTCACAAAACACTCTAACTAAGAATGAGGTACAACAGGCTGAATCTATCAAATTATTAGTTCCTGCCAGGGAACTGTAGAGGAGGCACCAACATTTAAACTGCAATTATTCTAGGCTGTAGCCAATCAAACTATGGGAATTTTTTGCATAAATTTATTTTCGAAGATGTGTTATATACAATCTGTACATTTTTTACTTGAGATTTTGATACAAAGTATTTTGGCAATCTGAGATAGGCATTGCAGATTACTGGCAGAAGCATTCGCTCTTACGAATGCGAAAGAATACCAATGTGAAAGAACCCAAGATTTCCAAAGTGAAGGCTGAAAACACAGTGATCTCGGGTACTCGTTTTTGGCGATCACCGTTTGTGCAGAAGGCTGTAGAGCAAGAATGGCTAAAATGATCAGTTGGCAATTGGGTTCTATTATTTTTCCTGCAGATAAGATGTGGGTTATGAAGAGTATGCCAACTATAGTCTATAGTCCATGCCACATCCACAGATAAGAAACTTCGTAACATCCAAGCTCTGCATATCACATGACGTCTCTGCACTTCAATCGACTTATTGGTTATGGACCTCTGGTATGCCTTTTGTTCTTCGTTGATAGTCTACTTCATTACTGTTTTTCTTTGCGTTTGGGTTCGCCCAAACTGTGTCCCCAAATGCCCACTTGCCATAAACATGAAGAAACCTTGCAAAACAAGCATTTATCTATTTGCTTGACAATGCTTTTAATCTTTGAAATTATTTTTGTCCCTTTCTCTTTTGTTGAAGATTATCGTATATATGTGATGGCAAAGCCATATGTATGGAAGCTGCAATAATAATACAAGGATCTCTGTTCTACTTTCTGGTGGATGTAGTCAAATTGGTGAGCCATGTTAAATACTGTGTTGTGCATAATTTGTGTGTTTCCAATTTATCTTTTGTTTTAACAATTAGTATCAGTCCAGTTACAAGATGCAAGATTTAAGAGCAGAGGATTCACAACAGAGCAAACAGTACCCATGACGAAGGCAATGCTTCCATGTGTTGGTATATTTGTAAATCCCATCGAATCTATGGCTGCCATATTAAATTGATTGGTTCATGTAGGAAATTTTGTCACTTAAATTGGCTGGTTATTGCTTATTTTTGTGGCTTGAAGTTGGTAATTGCAAGACATCTATGTAGTCAGAAGGCGAGGACTATACGGTTTTAGACTTGGGCTCACCGCAACTTAGTTACATACAAGCTAAAATTGGGTAGATGGGATTCCAAGGTGTTTTCCTCTTTCATGTAGTGAATGAATTTGAGCCCATGATTACCCAAGCTTCTTACTGTATTCTCTATGTGCCATTTCTTTAGAGGAAGCCCAATCAATGTGTTTATTTGGAGGAATTAAAGAGAGAAAGGAGAAGAAGAGAAGAGTTTGGAGGAGAAAATAGAGCCTCTATTGTGTCACCCTTTGGAGAATGATGATCTAGGATTTAAGATTTAAGAAGCCATAGAGGATTGTTGACAGAGAGGATGATTACTAAAAATAAAGACTCAATAGAATTATCCCCTAGAAAAAATGACGCCTTTTTCATGAGGGATAAAACCCTAGATTTTTGGTTGGAATCTATGTAGATGTTACACAGGAAGAGTCTCGAAAAATAAAGGAGGAATTCGCAGCAAGTGAAATTTTTTCTATAAATGGAGTTGCTTTTGATACTGCTGTAAATGGGCCCAATGACTATTAAAATTTTGTTGCAGATTCACCAAGTATTGATTCTTTAAGGATGAACAATAGACTGCAAATCTCATAATCTTTTTGTGTTTCTGGAATAGAGCAAGAGAGGGGGAGAGAGAAAGATGCCTTCCAACTCTTCGAACTTGTGTGAATGAGTCAGCAAAGGAACTTGTGATTGAAAGAAGATGGAGAGACGTGGTTTAATTTCTTACAGTTTCGTCGCCCAGCAAAGTCGAACCACTGACCCCTCCCCTATTTTGTAGAAGCAACCTGCGGCCTGTCTCTTTTTGGTCTGCAACTATGAAGAAGAATTGAAGCACTTGAAGAGTTTATGAGCTGAAATGGAGAAACTTGTCAAGATGTAGGAGCCTCGCATCACACCCAAGATCAAATGTGAGAAGAGGAATCCTTGTGTGGGTCAAAATTGGAGAAGCGATGCTAAGGGCATCATGGTACTCATCAAGTCCAGTGAAGGGGCTTAGAGGCATGAAATGAGAGGCCCCGCTGCTCCTGCTGGTAAACTCTTTCATTAGCCGCCCATTTCAGAGGTGAATTTGGCAGCGGTGGCAGCGGCTTTGAAAGTGAGAGTGTTAGTTCACTAGTGGATCATTTAAAATTATATATATCTTTACACCATTCAAGTCATTGTCATTACATAAAATATATCCAGGAACACATTCAGCTCCAATCTTACAGTTGATTTGATTGTGCCTCATAATGGAGGAATTCTCATTAATTGCTCAAACCTTTTAAAGAAAGTGTATTCAGCATGTCTATGAAGTAAAAGAATCCCATTTTTTCAGACCAACTTTTACAGAGCTATGTTATTTTTGGTAATATATGTGTTAAGACAAGAAAATTGTATGTATAATTTTCTCACAAATTGGAGTTTAACATACAAGAATTAGAAGATGAAAAGTCCCTTTCTAATTGTTTATAATATGGGGTTTCTCTATCTCCATGAAATGACTATATTATCATGAGATGAAAATTATTATTGTTTATAAGGGATGACGATAATAGAACAGTCATTGATAACGAGTTGTAATTTATTTTTTTATTATTATATAGCTTACACCATTCAAGTGACTGTAATTACATAAAATATATGTAGGAAAACATTCAACTTCAATCTTATGGTTGATTTGATTGTGCCTCATAATGGAGCAATGCTCATTAATTGCTCAGACCTTTTAAATATACTATATTCAGCATGTCTATGAAGTAAAAGAATCCTATTTTTTCAAACCAACTTTTATAGAGCTATGCTATATTTGGTAATATATGTGCTAAGACAAGCAAATTGTATGGATGATTTTCTCACAAATTGAAGTGTTACATAGAAGGATTAGAAGATGAGAAGCCCCTTTCTAATTGTTTATAATATGGGGTTTCTCTACCTCCATGAAATGACTATATTGTCTTGAAACTAAAATTATTATTATTTATAAAGGATGATGATAATAGAATGGTCATTGATATCGAGTTGTAATTTATTTTTTTATTATTGTATAGATTTCCACAATTCAAGTCACTATCATTACATAAAATATATCCAAGAAAACTGTTAGCTTCAATCTTACAATTGATTTGATTGTGCCTCATAATGGAGCAATTCTTGTTAATTGCTCAAACCTTTTAAATAGAGTGTATTCAGCATGTCTATGAAGTAAAAGAATCCCATTTTTTCAAACCTACTTTTATAGAGCTATGTTATTTTTGGTAATATGTGTGTTAAGACAAGCAAACTGTATGGATGATTTTCTCACAAATTAGAGTGTTACATACAAGGATTAGAAGATGTGAAGCCCATTTCTAATTGTTTATAATATGGGGTTTCCCTACCTCCATGAAATGACTATATTGTCATGAAATAAAAATTATAATTGTATAAAGGATGGCGATAATAGAATGGCCATTGAGAATGAGTTGTAATATATATTTTTATTATTGTGAGATCCAATGTAATATGCTCACTCATGGTATTCGTTGTGTTAAGGATGGTACGCATTCATAACTTTGTATTTCATTGATGATACATTGAGGAACTTTGGATTTATTTTTGTACAGAATTCTAGTGGGTGTTGTGTTGCATAGGTGCACTTATAGACTTCTTTCTAATTATTATAATTGTTTCTTGTGGTGAGTATACATACTCATAATTAGTGGTAATATGTTCACCATTTTTACATTATTATCTAATGATGACACTTTGATTACAATTCTATGAGCACTTTGTGACTATAGAATATTTTACATGATATAATCATATTGATATGTTTTTTAGATTCTTAGTTGTTAAGATAATGATTTCGGAAGTATATAAATTTTGCATACAATATCCTCTAGGTATAACCTAGATACTACTACTTTTTATTCTAGTTTGTAGTGATCTTCTATATATGTACATGTTCCTAAGTTATTTAATTTATTAGATTTTATCCTTCAATGTTTCTCATTTTTGTAATTGTAATTTTCATCTCGACTAGTTTCCCAGTTCTCATATGATATTAGAGATTTATCTCATGCAAATAAACAATATTTTTGTTTGAAAATTTATGTCATGGTATGATTTTAGGCATTTGGATAATCTAGAGATATTTTTTGAAGATAGAAAAAAAGGGAGATAGATAAATATAGAGAGAGATAGAGAAGGAGAGGGAGAGGAAGTTATATATATGTGTGTGTGTGTATGTGTATGTGTATGTGTATGTGTATGTGTATGTGTACAGAGACAAAGAGAGAGGCATCGAGAGAGATAGATATGTTAGATAGTTCAAATAACTGGAAGACAAAGAAGATGGGGGGGGGGGGGTGAATCAGTTGTCACATATTACCGGAACTATTGGCAATTTAAACTTTAATATTGGAACCCAAAACATTAATATTGGAATAGCAGTTAAACCAACTAAGCATAAACAATAATCACAAAATAAATACCATCCACGTGACACCAAGATTTGTACGTGGAAAACCAAGTAAAGGGAAAAAAAATGGTGAGAAGCCTACCCATAGTTAGATAATACTTCTGTAGTAAGTATGTTAATTATAATTGAGGGGCTTGCACTTGCAAGAAGGCCAACATCCTAGAGTACACTGCTCATCACAAAAGGAGCCTCCTTGACTACAAAGAAATCTAGACTACAATCCCAAGAAGTGTTGTACTGCAAAAGATAGCATCTCCTATGCCTGAGTATAGTTCCAATTAAGCTCAATACCAGAGGACTAAATCCTCTTACATACACCTAATTCGATCTCCAATGGTTGACCAAATCCTCTACTTAAATGATATTACATTATCAAGCAATGCTAATAATTCATCTCTAGATAACTCGGGGAATTATTGAATGAAAACTCTATCAATAATTTCTTGATCCTATTCTACAACCATTTTCCATTTATTTGCAAGAATAGAATACAAAGAATCAAAAATGTCCTTCTCAATATCTTGAGGCAACTGATTGTATTGACATAGATGGTTGATTACCTCTTGAACAATTTGTTGTTTCTGACCATCATCAAATGAATCAAAATACTCTTTCACATTATCAAACCGTTTCTCCCCTAATTTTTTTAATGTCCTCTCAAAATCAGTCATTGGTTTGTATGATGTAACATTAATAGGAGTACTTTCCTTTGAAATTTCTCCTACTGGTTTGGATTTCTTACCAGTCAATTTCACCTTCTTTGGTTCCTCTTCAGTGTCAGTATCCTCAGATACTTCTTGAAGATTGAGATGTCTACCTCTCTTCTTTGTTGCAGTCTACTTATTTGCATATACTTTGGGTACCGGTTCCTTTTTGACTTGAATATTTCTTGTCACCCTTGTATCGGTGGTCACTAAAGCTACTTGCTCAACTTTCTTCTTTTTCTCTTTGGCACTATTGGGTTGAGTAGGTGCATTCCTTTCCTAGTAAGTTCCTAGTTTTTTCTTCTTCTTATCCTTAGGAGATGCCAAAAAACTATTGGCACAACCAATAAATAAGTCATAGTTGACTTCATAACTCATTTCTTCCATCTCTTCCTCCCTGGGTTCAATGGCCTCCATAAGGCAGAAATCAGTGGTTACAGTGAAACAAATGCCTTTTCAAAGTGTTTCACCACTTCATCAGGTAGCCTTAACCTTATGCTCATCTTCTTTTGAAACTCATTGAAATATATGTTCATGGCAACAGGAAATGTGTTCTTCACAGCCTTAATGCTATTTTTGATTTGATTTGTAACCGATATGTCCTTAGACCATTCAACATCACCAATTCCTGGTAGGAAATTCTAAAAATAGAAGAATAGACCAATCGACCATTGACCATATTTGAATTTTTGACTATTGTCATTCTTAATTCATTTTAAGGTCAGCATCAATTGTCTTCTCATTGCCTCACACAAGTCATAATCTGCATTCTCAATAATCATCATGTAGGCGGCATGCACAATAGTCGATGGTACACTATTCATCCTACTAGAGTGGAATATCCGATAACCAATGACCATAGTTGCAAATCTAACCGCTAGATCTGCAATGTTGTTGATCGATATAGCATGACCATCAACGATGGTTAGAGTTAGTGCAATCATAGTCTCTTTTGAAATTGTCCTTAGTTTTGTTACTTTACCGATTTTCCAGAAACTAGTCACTGCATGAATTTCTTCCTTTGTGATTATGTGCGACCTATCAAGATACATATTCTCTCCATGTGCACGACTAAGGATAATCCTAACATTCTCTTCCTCAAAATCTTCAAGAAAATATGCCACATTATGAAAACCCTTTTCATAAACACTAATGTATTCGGGTTTTATTTTCCCATTCTTATCACACAAAGGTTTGAGTTGTGAATAAATTGATAGTGATCTTAGATCCTCAATTTTATAGTCTATATAGTTGGATAAATCACCTTTGATCATCACACCATCAGGAACTTAAGAAAATGCATTATATGATTCTATTTTATCTTATTCCATAGACACCATAGATTCAACAGTAATCATAAGTCTCTTTGCTAGTATAGACGATGCCATTCTGGATAATCTTGATTTGAGAGATTAAAAAAGAATACCTTATTATCTTCATGCTGGCAAGG